>NC_136359.1:2060000-2287500 GCF_037039965.1 Doryrhamphus excisus | reverse complement strand
GGTTATCGAGCATCAGAATATGTCTAATTCAAGGAAGTGTAACAAGCAAAATGGCGTTTTGTATAACCTTTTGATCAGCGTTTAGGTGACCATCGATGTCCCTGGTGATCAATACGAGGGTTCCATACTTGGAACGACATCGGTACTCGATGCAGGGGTTTCCATGGCAGCGGTGCCTTGTCGGGCTTTATTATCATCATTATCATCATCATCATCGTCGTCAGACCATAATTGGTTTGCTGACTATAATTGAATCGTTTTAGAAAAACAATCGAAACAAGCTTGAAGGCGGATTGGGTCTTGCACTCACTTCTGCTTTAAAATTTTGAATTTATTTATATTTATTTATAATTATTTATATTTATTAAATTCATTTATATTTATTTATTAATATTAATAATTTTTTTTACACAGGATTTTCAGGCAAAGTCAGAATTAGAGCTGCTCAAATGATTTTATTGCTCACAAATTGAGGTTAAGATTTATTTTTATTATTATTATTATTGTTGTTTTTATTGCTATTCTGAAACTCCTCATTCTGCTTGGAAGAAACCAATGCCATTTTCAGAGAGGTCCCAGAAGGACAGTAAATTTGTAATAGAAATGACTAAAAAGACATGTAATACAGACGACAAAAGAAAAGTCAATGCAGTCACGCCGATGACCTCATGGCTGAGGGGTGGAGCCAAATTAGCCCAAATTAGCCCTGTGCCGGTGAGGCACGCTTGCCATGATGCTGCTAGCTACATAAGATTAAATAAAAATAAAATAAATAAACCTGCCATCACCTCCCATTGTTTGCACTCCATTACTTTGTCAAACTTCCTCCAGTCTCTGCCCCCCCCCCTTTTTTTTTTCCTCTCCCATCTCCATGGCGGTAATTGATAGCGACCTGCAGAAGGTCCTGTAAACAAAGTCGTCCCTGACAGAACCAATATGGAAATCTCTGTCAGCGGGCGCAAAGTTACGGCCTGTACGCCCCCCCCCCTCCCTGTGTGTGTGTAATAGGATGCCTCTACATGAACGAGTGTGTGTAATAAAGTGAAGTGGGGCGCGGTCATTAAGTGGAGTGTTGAGTGTCAGTTTGTGATGGGAAGGGGTCAAGGCCAAATTGACATCAAATGGTCCAAATTAGCCCCACTTGTCCGCATTGATTTACGAGCAGCCAGTAAATTGCATGTGTAGCGGCGTGGCGAGCGTCTCCGTAATTGATCTCAGGCTGCGGCGTCGGCGGCGTGCTGATGGAGTGCGTGCAAATGTTGTACAACATGGCTGCCCAGTGTGCGGGCAGCGCCGTCGTAATCTTCAACACATTTTTATTTTCTCTCCTTTTTTTTTTTTAAAAGGTTAAAAACAAAGGCTAGTGGCCATCAGTGAGGGTATTGGAACGTCGATCATTCCCAAAGCGGAGATGACACTCCACACTTTTTCCGAGCGAGAAGCAGTTGCACTTCTTCAGTTAAAATGCTGCTGTGACTCCTAAACTGTTTTCTGTGAAACAAGTGAGCTCTCGGTGAGCAGATCGCCGCCGCCACCGCCGCGCTTTCACCTCGAGGTGACGGCGGCCATGACGAGTCTCTTCTCTCCACCGCCGGCCTCCGGGTGTGGAGGCGACCTTTGAACCTGCAGTCAGTCTGCATCTTCTGACTTCCTCACTGAGTCAGGAACTGTTTTTTTTTTTTGTGTGAGTTGGGTAAAGGTACTTGTGTTGGCAAAACGTGATGACGGCCATAGAACCAGAATAGGATACATTACAATATGGAGGCACCCATCCGCTGCAACGTTTGCTGATGTGGTTATACACTGATAATCTTCAAGACATGTTTGCTGATATTATTTTGGCTACATTTACTTATATTCTTGTAGGCACATTTGCTGGTATTCTTTTGGCTACATTTGCTGATATTGTTTTGGTTATATTTACCGATGTTCCTGTAGGCACTTTTGCTGATATTGTTTTGGCTATGTTTACTGATATTCTCTAGGCACGTTTGCTGGTATTCTTTTGGCTACATTTGCTGATATTCGCTGGTTATATACTAACAATCCTATAGACATGTTTGCTGATATTCTTTTGGCGACATTTACTTATATTCTTGTAGGCACATTTGCTGATATTCATTTGGCTACATTTGCTGGTTATACACTAACAATCCTCTAGACATGTTTTGCTGATATTCATGTTTGCTGTTTTTATTTTGGCTATATTTATTGATGTTCCTCTAGACACATTTGCTGATATTATTTTGGCTACATTTACTGCTATTCATGTAGACATGTTTGCTAATATTGCTTTAGGCATGTTTGCTGGTATTCTTTTGGCGACATTTATTGATATTCATATAGACACTTTTGCTGATATTATTTTGGCTATATTTCCTAATACTCCTGTAGGCACGTTTTTGGTGATATTATTTTGGCTACATTTAGATGGTCTTGTTGACACATTTGCTGATATTCTTTTGGCTACATTTACTGCCATTCATGTAGACATGTTTGCTAATATTGCTTTAGGCATGTTTGCTGGTATTCTTTTGGAGACATTTATTGATATTCATATAGACACTTTTGCTGATATTCTTTTGGCTATATTTCCTAATACTCCTGTAGGCACGTTTTTGCTGATATTCTTTTGGCTATATTTCCTAAGACTCCTGTAGGCACGTTTTTGCTGATATTATTTTGGCTACATTTAGATGGTCTTGTTGACACATTGGCTGATATTCTTTTGGCTACATTTGCTGATATTCCTGTAGGCACGTTTGCTGATATTCTTTTGGCTATATTTACTGATATTCCTGTAGACACGTTTGCTGATATTCCTTTAGGCATGTTTGCTAGTATTCTTTTGGCTACCTTTACTGATATTCTTGTAGACACTTTTGCTGATATTCTTTTGGTTATATTTACTGATATTCCTGTAGGCAAGTTTGCTGATATTCTTTTGGCTACATTTGCTGATAATCTCTGGCTATACACTAACAATCTTCTAGACATGTTTGCTGATATTCTTTTGGGCATGTTTGCTGTTTTTTTTTAATTTTGGCTATATTTACTGATGTTCCTCTAGACACATTTGCTGATATTATTTTAGCTACATTTACTGATATTGATATTGGCCTTGGAAATTCCCACCACATTATTAATTATGCTGGTACCAGAAGCTGATCCTGGATCAGATGGGCCACATCCATAATAGCGAAGTAGCAATTAGCATCCAATGGAGTGTGACAATAATCATAGGAGAAGAAAAACTGCAACTATGACAGTTAGGAATGGTAAAAAGTGACTTAAAGCATTCCACGTACACTTAAAGTTGTAACAATGGCTGCAGCTTGACCTTGGAACAGACTATTTCTGTGCTCATGATTTCCGAAGAGGCTAAATTCTCCATGGATTGAAATGTAGGCAAACATTTAATCCTGCGTATATTTCTCTCAAGGACTTTCCTTCCATGCTCAAGCTTGTGTTGTTTTGTGCGTCTTGGATGCCGTGTTGCATTCAAATACGTGAGCAGCACACGTTTCGGGGAGCTCGGTTCCACGAGCCAAATTAGACTCGCGTTACTACGGCAACCACCAAATCACACACCCTGCGCTATCATATCTGAGGTCGACCTTGGTGGACGTTAAATTTCAATTGGAGGCCTCACCTTGTCCACGTCTTGGTGCAACTCTTTGGGGGTTGGCACGCACGCACGCTCACACGCACGCACGAGAACTTTCTTTTTGCTCAGCGTCTCCTATCGCCTCCAACATCTACTGCAGGTTATGAGTGATGACAGTGATGGATGTCTTCCTTATCCTTCTACGTAATGAATGAATATTTTGGGACCAATGAAAGTATTCTTTTCGTCTGCTGGTCACGTCAACTTCTCATTTTCTGCTATCTCGAACTTGGGGAAAAAAAAAAGTGGAACTGCTTTGGTGGTGCCCCTGCAGGCTGTATGAGAAATTGCACGGATTCCGTCATACATTGTCGCGTCTACATTTACCTGATTTGTTTCATGCCGCTGTAATTAAACCTTTACCGATACCCGTTATAGCCCTCGCTCACGTTACAATGTGACTCCAACTCCGTACAGTAACTTCTGAACGCCATGCAATGGCCTGTAAGAGAATAAGAACATGTAGCAAGAGGAATCATTCATTCATTCTTTTTATACCGCTTATCCTCACGTGGGTCGCGGGGGGATGCTGGAGCCTATCTCAGCTGTCTTCGGGTGAGAGAGGCAGGCTACACCCTGGACTGGTGGCCAGCCAATCACAGGGCACATATAGACAAACAACCATTCACACTCACATTCATACCTATGGACAATTTGGAGTCGCCAATTAACCTAGCATGCACGGGGGGAGAAAACATGCAAACTCCACACAGACATGGCCGAGGCTGGAATTGAACCCGGGTCTTTTAGCTGTGAGGTCTTCGCGCTAACCACTCGACCACCAATTCAAACTAAATAATCAAATGTTTGACTCCCATGTCTGAAGCTGAATCGTTGGCAGCCATTTTTTTTAATGAAGCGCGGGCATGTACACGGGGGTGGGTTCATCCAGTTAGGGGCAGGTCATGTGACCAGAAACAGGGAATTTAGTCAATTTAGGCACAATAACAAAAAAAGTCAGTGAAATGCGGGTTTTTGTAAGCTTCAAAGCCTCCTGGAGACTTGGAGGGGGTTTAAACACCTCCTGTAACGGCACTTAGAGGTTAGGGATCGGGTTCTGGTTCAGGTTCAAGTCAGAAAAGGGACTCAGAAATAGGAGAAAAGGGCGGGGAAACCATCACTTATCGTCTAAGACTAATTAAGGAATGGAGGAATGGAGGGTGCGCGCACGCACTGACGGCACTAGGGGGCGCGCTCGCTCCTCTCAAAAAGCCTCCCTTGAGCCTTGCGCCTCATCCGGAAGTCTTACCGTGCACTTCAATAAGTCATATTGTTTTTTGTTTTTTTTCATCCTTTTTATTTACGGACACCCCCCTCAACAGTCAATAGAAATTGGATGAGTAATACTATAAACTACAACAAGTACACGGTTGTTACAAAAGTATAGCCTGTGTGTGTGTGTGTGTGTGTGTGTCCAATGGTAGCTTAAATGTCTCTCAAAGTGCCAAATCCCGCCCTCCTCATCACCATCTCATCCCTCCTCCTTCTTCTCCTCCTCTTCAGGGTGTCAGACCTCCTGTTCTTCCCCTCGTCAGTCCTCATGCATCCTGCATCCGAGCCCAGTGTCTCAACTTGATACCCCCTCACCCCCACTCTCTCTCTCTCTCTCTCTCCCTCTATCTCTCCTACACACACTCTCTCACACACACGTAAAGAGGCAGGAGGCTCCAGAAGAGCACAGTGGATGTTTGCTCTCCTGCAGGAGGAGCTCAGCAGACCACCGAATCTCAATTTGGATTTATTAAAACGACTTTTCCTGGGGGTTGGAGTTGACCCAGTGGACTACTACTACATCTACTACCACTACTACTACTACTTCTACTACTTGGTATTATCATTTTGTGCGTGTAACTTCCCATGGAAGCTCGTCTCTGGATGGACCTCATGGATCCGCTGGTGGTCCACGACTCCCGGCTCTCATTTGGATTTTAAAGCGCAGCAAAAAAAAAAAAGCAACATCAGCGGGACTTCCTTCCTCCCCATCATCTTCCTCATCACCGATCCCCTCCCTTAAAGCCCCCTTACCCTCTCCCCACTCCACCCCCACTCCGCGTAACTTCATCATGACGGCGAGGTAGTTCCTCCGTCTTCCCCCCCATCGATCCACCCCGAGCTCTCTCTCTCCACGGAGGAGCGTCGTTTAACCCCGAAGCGAGCGGGCGGGCAAGCTTCCTCATCCACCGGAAGAGCCGCGGAAGAAAGCATGGACCCCACGCGGGGATGCGCCCTGCGCTGGAGGACGCTGCTGCTGCTCCTGCTGTGGGAAGGTAGGACCTCCGCGCGTAAAAGTTGTTGCTCAGGCTGGCGTGGCTTTAACTTTTCATTTTGTCTTTATTTCGTGTTAAGATTTCTCATGACGTGATGCTGTTCTAGTCCTGCGGGTTTTCAAATTTTTCATTGTGCATTAAATTAAAAAATATTTGAACCCCTCACCTTTACAATGACCCTAAAATATCCTATGGCACGTTGTTGCTGCGCGTTTGGCGCCATCATGTGCTCCACTTACGAAGGCTAAGATCAAACTTTTGGTGTCGCAAATAAAAGGTCCGAGGACGTGTGCCCACCTCCGTTATTACGGTAAGGGTCATCGTAAAGCACAGCGGTAAGTGGGCTTAATTACGCAAGCCCTTAATTGACTTTTACGCGCGCAAATGTCAACCTTCCACCTGACTTGTTCCGCGCGTGTGCGCAGTGCTGCCAGCGAGGTGGCAACATCAAAGGAACCCCTGCACTTATTATTATTATTTTTTTGGATGGAGGGGGGGGGGGGTGCGTGTGTGTGCGCGTTCCCTTTTTAACCAAGCCCAGTGCCTCGTGCACGGTCCGGTGAGGACTTAACCGGACGTGCTGATGTGCGAGCCAGGAGCGCTCGTGGCGCCAGACCGGAAAGAGAGCAAGCATTGGGCGGGAAACAGATGTGTGCCAAAACAAATTTACAGATTTACTGTTTTACTGCTTGCATTGTTTTTATGTGCCACTTCCTGTTTACAGTTTTTTCCCACATAACCTAAATTGAATCTGCATTTGATCCAGATTACCTGTTTGACGCAATGTAAACCCACTTAAGCCCTGGCGTAGGTCTGCTGCTCTTTTAATTCTTATGTATATTTTTATATATAAGCGTATTGTTTTTACCACAGGATTTGAACAGGATTACCCCCCCACCCCCCAATTCAAAACCAATAGCATTATTGACGTCAAAACAAAAGTCAAACCACAACAAAATCAAAATGTGGCGCATTATAGTGTTTGGAAATGTAAGTCCAAAATAACGTGTGTGTGGAATTGAACCCTGACCTTTTTGGAACGGACCCATCACAGGTTACACGGAGTTGGCAAAAGAACAGGGTGGTCTTTCAAAAGTAATAGCGTTCAAAAAATCTAATCCCGTGGTCGGGCGTGTTGCTCTGTTGGTGGTACACACACACACACACACACACACACACACGGCAGGGTGTCGTGAAGCAGCGAGGCGACGGGAGTGTGACGAGGGCCAAGTGCTAATGCGAGCCCCTCGGCGTGGTCTTTGCTCTTCTCGGCCCCGTCGCTCTCTTCCTTCGTCATGGTAACCGTGGAGTGAAACACCCCGATATGACAAAATAAAACAAGCGGGCGGACATAAAAACACCCCTCACTCCGTCCCACTCTCGTCTTGGAATCCTACTCAGGAAATATGGAAATAGTCCGTTCCGGGGTGAAACCGGAGCCATCATTTTTTATCATTCTTAATTGTTGCAAGTGTAAAAAGACTTGAAGCACACCAACCTTTTATCGCCGCAGACATTTTCCCACCTTTGTTACCCGGGTCTGGAGGACTGGGTGTTAATTGGAAGCAGGTGATAATTGGAGGGAGGCTGTTTGCGGTTGTCTTTTCTCTGTTTTTAAATAGCAAATCAGTCCTTTTTGTTGTGGTATCTTTAATAGAAAGCGCTTTGACCAGCAGAGGGCTCTGTTGTGGCAGGAAGATGCTTTGACAATGGCCCCCCCGCCCCGTGCAAAATAGTTACAATGCTGTTTTTATTTTTGATTTAATACAGATTATTTTACAGGTCAATATGAGTTAATCCAGCACCCCCATTAAAGTGAAAAATTAATTTAAAGTAAAATAGTCCCAAGCGTTTGTGCTGCTATGTGCTATAACACTTTTTGCGATATTAAAGTTTACGACGGATGATGTCATAACAATGATAATTACAAAACCGACATAAGCACAATCGACCATTTTTATAGCACAAAACAGCACAAACGAGGAGGAAAATAGTAGTGTCACAAAATTTTGAATTGCACAAGACTGCACAAACATTGCACAAATTGTTAGTTTAATTTGAAGAAAATGGGGGACTGGGTGAACTTTGACCCATAACATGATCAGTCATAACTCCAAAACGACACAAATAACCCTTTTAACGACACAGAGCAACACAAACTCTGCACAAATGTTCATGACGAACGTTGTTTCATTTGGAGGAAATGGTGGTTTGACCTATAAAATAATCTGTAAGAACTCCAAAACGAAAACAGCACAAATGACCATTTCGAGCACAAACGTAGCACAAATTTATGTGACTAGTTTTGTTTCATTTGGAGAAAATGGGACATAGGTATCTGTAATAATCCAAAACCAAACATCATGAACAATTGGGCAAATTTAGTTTCATTTGGAAAATAATCTGTAATAATTCAAAAACAGCACAAATGACCATTTTAATAGTACAAGTAAGCACAAATGCAGCACAAATGATTGCCATTTTTTTGTCTCATTTGGATCAAATGGGACAAATGGGTGAATTTTGACCTCTACAATAATCTGTACAAATCCAAAAACGAAAAAGCACAAATGACCATTTTAATTCCACAGAACGAGCACAAACGTAGCACAAATTTGTGTGACTAATTTTAGGGGACTGGGGGAAGTTTAACCTACAAAATAATCTGTAATAATCCAAAACCAAACATCATGAACGATTGGGCAAATTTAGTTTTATTTGGAGAATAATCTGTAATAATTCCAAAACAGCACAAACGACCATTTTAATAGTACAAGTAAGCACAAATGCAGCACAAATGATTGACATGAATGATTGACGAACGTTGATTCATTTGGAGAAAATGGGGGGGCTGGGTGAATTTTGTTTGACCTGTAAAATAATCTGTAAGAATTCCAAAACGAAAACGGCACAAACGGCCATTTTAATGGCACAGAAGGAGCACAAACTTAGCACAAACTTGTGTGACTAATTTTGTTTCATTTGGATCGTGGGTGAATTTTGACCTCTACAATAATCTGTACAAATCCCAAAACGAAACAGCACAAATGACCATTTTAATGGCATGTTACAGCACAAACGTAGCACAAATTTGTGTGACTAATTTAGTTTCAATTTTAGAAAATAGTGAACTGGGGGTAGTTTAACCTACAAAATAATCTGTAATAATCCAAAACCAAACAGTATGAACGATTGGGCAAATTTAATTGTATTTGGAGAATAATCTGTAATAATTCAAAAACAGCACAACTGACAATTTTAATAGTACAAGTAAGCACAAATGCAGCACAAATGATTGCCATTTTTTTGTCTCATTTGGATCAAATGGGGCGTGGGTGAATTTTGACCTATGCAATAATCTGTACAAATCCAAAAACGAAACAGCACAAATGACCATTTTAATGGCACGCTATAGCACAAATGTAGCACAAACACATGTGACTAATTCTATTTCATTTGGAGGAAATTTAGGGGGTCGGGGGGGGGGGGTTAACCTGGACTGATAAAATAATGTGTAATGACTCAAAAACTCAAATGGCACACAACAGCACAAATGATTGCCACCAATTTTGTTTCATTTCGAAAAAATTGGGATCCGGTGACCTTTGATTGACCTCTAAAAAAATGAAAGCAGCACAAACAAACATTGCAAATAATACCCCTTCAGGATTAATGTGGGTTCTCAAACTAAGGGTCCAGACCCAAAGTGGTACGCCGGTCTGTTATTTTTGGGTCCCAGACTGCACAAATCAATATCATGGTACGTTGGTAACGTACTGCAGAGGAACCATGTCTCTAATTTGGTTCTCCGGCTTAGAAAAGTTTGCTCTCCACGAACGGCGGGTCTCAGATGGGGCGAGACGGCGCCATTATTAAAGGCCTGTCGAGAGATTATAGGGCTCCTGTTAATGAGCAAGTCCCCAGATTAGCGGCGAGCGTCAGATTGTGTGTGTGTGTGTGTGTGTGTGTTTAGGATCCTGTCATGAGTCGTGTCTGGAGGGTTTAAGGTTGAGTTAATCAGCAACACATTTCCCCTCGCATTAGCTTCACTTTGCTGATTAGCCCTACCCCTCGTGTGTGTGTGTGTGTGACAGAGTGAACGGTGGATCATTATCATGACACCACAACTCTGATAAGACGCATAATGGATTAACATTTGCTTGTATTTTTTTTTTTCCCCTCATTGCATTTTAATTAAACATAATTCATCATGTATGAGTAATGACTGCATGTGTGTGAGACACAAAAGCCATTTAAAGGCGGATTTAATCCGAGACTCTAAACTTGCATTTGTTGTTGTAAAGGTAAAGGTGTGTCGCAAGTCACAAGTTAGGACCATTTCCATATCTGCCACTAGGGGGCAGATACTGCTATCCTGCACTTTAACAGCCAATCTCGTGTAAAAAGAAAGCCTTTTTTATGTTGTTTGATATAAAACATCAAATAAAGAAGCAAGTTGCGGCCTCGGGGAATCTTCCGATAAAGAAAGTTGTCTCATAAAACTGAATATGTGTCCTGTAAGGCCAAACAGGAAGACGAAACCCGGTCTCGGAGGGATTGTGAAGGTCTGAACACTGTGTACAGATCCGGAAGCTATTTCCATGTCCAAATGTTCATAGAAGTCGATATTTTTGTCTGATAAAGTTGAACGCCCTTGAGGTTGTGCAGTTCAGTCCAGGGAAACATAAACACCTCAAAATTTGCACAAAATTGCCTAGCAGATCATTCCAAATTTTACATTTTACAATTTTTAGTGTAATATTAAGGTTCTAAATGCAATATATTAAGTTCTATGTGAAGTATTTCTATAATGCCTCACTAGCAAGATCTCATAGTGTATAGACTGGTCATATATTTAATCTCGTTTCATATTACATATCTGCATACTGTATTTGTATACAACTCTGGGAAAAACTGTTGATTGTTTATTTTTGTTTACATTGTGTATTTTGTACTGCTTAACTGATTGTGTACTCTTACTGCTTTGCAATGCAAATTCCCCCCACTGAGGGACGAATAAAGGAATATCTTATCTTATCTTATTCTTAAAAATATAATTTCACAAGAAAAGTAAAAAAAAAAAACAATAACACCAAAAATTGGTCATTTCACAAGCAAGCATAGAAGAGGAAAAAATCTGTAATTCAAAAGAAAAAGTCATAATTGTAGAAGAATAACATCATAATATGAGGAAACATTGTCATTAAAAAGTCATCATATCATAATAAATCAACAAAACATTTTTTGGAAAATTTGTGAAGTGAAAATTACGAGAAAAACATAAAACAAAAAAACTAATAATATAAAAATAATAATATAATAAAAAATCACCAGAAACGCAAAAAAATAACTTTAATAAATCTGTAATATGAAGTAAAAGAAGTCATTCTAGTAGCAGAAAATTGTAATATTAAAGAAAAAATATATTTTTTAAATAGTTTTAATATTGTGGAAAAACAACCAACAAAATTGTCATATTATTATTAGAATAAAGTCAAAGTATTATGCAATGAAGTCATAATATTATGAGAAAAAAATTACAAAGATTATTTTAGCAGAAAGTTGAAAAAAAAAACTGCAAAAATAGGAAAAAAGACTGTAGTTGATACTACAAATATGCTGAGATGCAGTTTTTTCTTGAAGTATATCAAAGTTCTTAGTATGTCATCAAGATGCCTTAATAAATATAATTTAGTCGCTTTTATTATTTTTATTTTATTTTTTTTAGTCTCTTTTATTGCAAATGTTGATGTGAAATTGGGAGATAATGTCCATATTAAGCTAAACAGGACGATATACTTTTTTATGGGTGTCTCAATTACATGTGGGGATATATATACTATGGTTTTAGAACATTCACATGGCCCCCGGCCCGCACTTTGCACACCCTGAGCGCCTCCGTCATGGTTGCGATGGTGACATTTTGAAATGAGTTTTTTCACGGAAGGGCTAAAGTGTTCCTTTTTCGTGCCACTTTCTTTTATCCGCGTGTTTTATCGTCTTGTTTTTCTCCTTCCCATTCATCTGGTTCGCCGTTTTGTCTCCGCCTCCTCTGCCTTCCCCCGCCTCTCGCAGACATTCCTCCAGCTGCCATCCTCCCTCCCACCCCCTCTCCTCAGAGAGTGTGAGATCTGCTCGGTCTAAATGATTTTCTATTAGCGGCGCCTGTTAACAGCGCTCCATTTGATCACGCTAATGAAATTGAAAACTTTCATCTCAGCCAAATGGATTTCAATCCTCAGATCGTTTGTGATTTTTTTTTATGTGCGTGTGTGTTTGTGTGTGTGTGTGTGTGTGTGTGTGTAGCAATCGATAGTCATGTCTGCTTTTATGTGCCCCTCCTTGTGAACAAGTGGCCAATTGAAGGTTGGCCTGTGTGCACGTGAGTCTATGTGAGTGCACGTTTGGGTTGTGGCCAAAAAGCTTTGTACAAAATGCCAGCACACTTATAATACTCATAATCATAGTCGTCTTTCCCAAAAGTGAACCACAGGTGTCGGCAGCACTCATGCAGCCCCAGACTGTGGTACGACCACCACCATGCTGACTGTAACCAGAAAAAGTCACTAGTCACTAAGAAAAAGGTATGGGGCATCCTTTGCCTCACAATGTCCAAGTACACGTTGAGATTTTTCACAAAAAGGAACCACTGTTGTCTGCAGCACTCGTGCAGCCCCCTAGACTGTAACACTACCACCACCATGCTTGACCATGCTTAATTATCGTAACAAATAACCAGAAGAAGTCACTAGTTTGGAATTCATCTTTCCCAGAAGTGAACCAGTGGTGTCAGCAGCACTCATGCACCCCCTAGACTGTAACACTACCACCACCATGCTTGACCATGCCTAATTATCGTAACAAATAACCAGAAGAAGTCACTAGTTTGGAATTCATCTTTCCCGGAAGTGAACCAGCGGTGTCAGCAGCACTCATGCAGCCCCTAGACTGTAACACGATCGCCATCATGCTTGACTATGCCTAATTATTGCTACAAATAACCAGAAGAAGTCTCTCGTTTCAAATTCATCTTTCCCAGAAGTGAACCAGTGGTGTCAGTGGCACTCGTGCAGCCCCCAGACTGTAACACTACCACCACCACCATGCTTGACCATGCCTAATTATCGTAACAAATAACCAGAAGAAGTCACTAGTTTGGAATTCATCTTTCCCAGAAGTGAACCAGCGGTGTCAGCAGCACTCATGCAGCCCCTAGACTGTAACACGATCGCCATCATGCTTGACTATGCCTAATTATTGCTACAAATAACCAGAAGAAGTCTCTGGTTTCAAATTCATCTTTCCCAGAAGTGAACCAGTGGTGTCAGTGGCACTCGTGCAGCCCCCAGACTGTAACACTACCACCACCACCATGCTTGACCATGCCTAATTATCGTAACAAATAACCAGAAGAAGTCACTAGTTTGGAATTCATCTTTCCCAGAAGTGAACCAGCGGTGTCAGCAGCACTCATGCAGCCCCTAGACTGTAACACGGTCGCCATCATGCTTGACTATGCCTAATTATTGCTACAAATAACCAGACGAAGTCTCTTGTTTCAAATTCATCTTTCCTAGAAGTGAACCAGCGGTGTCAGCGGCACTCGTGCGGCCCCCAGACTGTAACATTACCACCACCATGCTTGACCATGCCTAATTATTGCTACAAATAACCAGAAGAAGTCTCTCGTTTGGAATTCATCTTTCCCAGAAGTGAACCAGCGGTGTCAGCAGCACTCATGCAGCCCTTAGACTGTAACATTACCACCACCATGCTTGACCATGCCTAATTATCGCTACAAATAACCAGAAGAAGTCTCTCGTTTGGAATTCATCTTTTCCAGAAGTGAACCAGCGGTGTCAGCGGCACTCATGCAGCCCCTAGACTGTAGCACTACCACCACCATGCTTGATCATGCCTAATTATTGTAACAAATAATCAGAAGAAGTCTCTTGTTTGGAATTCATCTTTCCCAGAAGTGAACCAGCGGTGTCAGCGGCACTCATGCAGCCCCTAGACTGTAGCACCACCACCACCATGCTTGATCATGCCTAATTATTGTAACAAATAATCAGAAGAAGTCACTAGTTTGGAATTCATCTTTCCCAGAAGTGAACCAACGGTGTTAGCAAAAAAAAAAAGCGATAGAAAATGAATGAATGAATGTTTGTCTATATCTGCCCTGTGATTGGCTGGCCACTTTCCAATAAGCCACACAAACCGACAGGAGCTAACGAGGAACAAAGCGCCCTCACCCTAACCCTAACCTCTACCCGAGCGTTTCCCGCTAATCCCCGACTGAACGCGGCCAAGACGGCGTGTAACGCACGTAAGCCACAGGCTTTAGGTCGCCATTGTTGCTCAACGTGCGCTTGTGCTCCACACACGTTTAAGGGGTCTGCGGTGCGTTTGATGTTGAATAAATGAAGAAGCAAAAAAAAAAAAAAAAAACTGCTGATGGAATTGCAAGAGTTGCAAAGGGAAGCAGAATATAATCCCATTTAGGAAGTGTCCCTGCAGTGTGAGTGGAAAGTTAACACCACATGCACTCTATGATCTGTGTGTGTGTGTGTGTGTGTGTGTGTGTTTGTCATTTAGCTTCTTAGCTGTGCTTGTATTTTGAACTGGAGGGGTTGGGGGGGTGGGGTGTTGCTAGGGGGACCGCAGACGACACTGGATGGCATTCGCTACATTCCCACAGAGAGTGAGCAAGGGAGAGAGAGAGAGTGTGAGGGACATTAAAAGGCCAGACGAGGCCACAAGCTGGATGCCACAGAAATGGGATGAAAGGACGGGGAGAAGATGATAAAGTGTGAAATTGTAGATGAGGAAGAAAAACCAAAGAACCTGGAGGCCTGTGATGAAACACACATATTTACACAAGTGACTGGACCTTTATTTGATCTAGTTTAGGGACATTACCATATAAGGCAGGGGTCTCAAACTCAATTTACCTGGGGGCCACTGGAGCTAGGGTCTGGGTGAGGCTCAGGTTTTCAAAAAAAACCCCAAAAAACGCATTTATTAAAAACTGAAAATGAATAAACTTTGCTTTGGTTCCGATTTTCTACAAGAAAAGCTCTGATAAAACATTCCACATTCCAAGTGAACCAACCGTGTCAGCGGCACTCGTGCGGCCCCCAGACTGTAACACTACCACCACCATGCTGAACCATGCCTAATTATTGCTACAAATAACCAGAAGAAGTCGCTAGTTTGGAATTAATCTTTCCCAGAAGTGAACCAACCGTGTCAGCGGCACTCATGCGGCCCCCAGACTGTAACACTACCACCACCATGCTTGACCATGCCCAATTATTGCTACAAATAACCAGAAGAAGTCACTAGTTTGGCATTCATTTTTCCCAGAAGTGAACCAACCGTGTCAGCGGCACTCATGCGGCCCCCAGACTGTAACACGACCACCACCATGCTGGACCATGCCTAATAATTGCTACAAATAACCAGAAGAAGTCACTAGTTAGGTATTCATCATTCTCAGAAGTGAACCAGCGGTGTCTGCAGCACTCATGCAGCCCCCAGACTGTACCACTATGACCACCATGCTTGACCATGCCCAACTATCGCTACAAATAACCAGAAGAAGTCACTAGTTTGGAATTCATCTTCCCCAAAAGTGAACCAACCGTGTCAGCAGCACTCATGCAGCCCCCAGACTGTAACACTACCACCACCATGCTTGACCATGCCTAATTATTGCTACAAATAACCAGAAGAAGTCGCTAGTTTGAAATTCATTTTTCCCAGAAGTGAACCAGTGGCGTCAGCGGCACTCGTGCAGCCCCCAGACTATAACACTACCACCACCATGCTGAACCATGCCAAATTTTTGCTACAAATAACCAGAAGAAGTCGCTAGTTTGGAATTAATCTTTTCCAGAAGTGAACCACGTGTCAGCGGCACTCGTGCGGCCCCCAGACTGTACCACTATCGCCACCATGCTTGATCATGCCCAATTATCGCTACAAGTAACCAGGAAAAAGTCACTAGTTTGGAATTCATTTGTCCCAGAAGTGAACCAGCGGTGTCAGCAGCACTCATGCAGCCCCAAGACTGTAACACAACCACCACCATGCTTGATCATGCCCAATTATCGCTACAAATAACCAGAAAAAGTCACTAGTTTGAAATTCATCTTTCCCAGAAGTGAACCAGCGGCGTCAGCGGCACTCGTGCAGCCCCCAGACTGTGATAGTAAGTGCTCGGACTCTTCCATTTGAGAAGCCGACCTCTTGTCATATTCCGGTCCCGTGAGAGACGATGTTTGTTCTTCAAACTGCGCTTCTTTCGCTTGCTCTCTCTTTTTTTTTTGTCTTGGGAGGCTTCGCTCGTTTGTTAGGGAGAGAGGAAGTGATTAGCGGCGCGCTAACGAAGCCCGCTAATGAAGCCCGAGGGCATCGTGGGTCCGGCCCCTGCTTGCCGCCGTAATTAGATTGGCAAATAAGAGCTCGTTATGCAAACGGCTCGGCGCTAATGTGCGTATCTTTACCTGAGACATGGAGAGGACGAGGCGGTGAAACAGGAAGTTGAAAAGCAGCGGCCAAACAGGCTAAAAATAAACTTTTATTTCTTTATTTATTTTCGAGGAAGCCGAGTTTTTGCGGGTCGTCCGGAGGTCCGCTGTGACTTTTATTTGATTTTTTTTTTTTTTTTTTTGTGACTGTTTCTTGGCTCAAGTGTGTATCGTCCTGGCAACGCCGACCGGGGGTTGATGGGTTTGACCTCGACGTGGCAGCGGGGCTCCTGATGGATCGCCCCGCTTGCTCCAGCCAACACACACACACACACACAGTGAATGATTGGTGCACATGTATGTGCACGACACCCCCTGCACTACATGCCATCTAGTGTGTATTTATTCCATTTGTGTGTGTTTGGCTCGTTAGTGCGGTCGTTGGAACGCCGTTATTTATTGTCTTTGCACAGCCTGCAGGGTTGTGGCACAGTCAGCAGACATTTTTTTTTTTATGTACGTGAGTTGTGGAATTCCTGACACGCCTCCTTGTGGTTTGTTCACACCCTGAACCCCCCCCCCCCTCCTCTCCAAGATCCGACACGCTGACTTTACCCACTGACCTTGGGCGGGGCTGCATGGAGCGCCACCGACTAGCAACAGAACATACACTTTTGTCATTTAGTGGCGCCGTCCATTCATTTTCTATGCCGCCTCCCTCACTAAATATGGGGTTTAATGTTATTAGAGCCCTCCACACATGAAATAACACCCCTAAAGTCAGCACACTACACTCATAACACCTAATATAGTCGATAGAATAGGAAAAAATAAGACTTTTCATTGCTAGGGTGATGCATGAGATCGGGTCCACGTGAACGTTAATTTTAAGACAAGTATGAAAAAATATGACTGGACAAACAAAGAATTAAGAGTTATAATATTTTCTACATATTTTTTTTCTTTATACTCATAAATTTGACATTTTTTTTCATTTCTGCAGTATCAATTTTTTTCATAGTATTATGATTTTATTCCCACATTACTGTAAGTTTTTTTTCCACAACCGAGTATACCAAAAATTACATTGCTTTTCATAATATTATGACTTTGAAAAAAAGAAAAAATTATTTAATATTTCAATTTAAAAAAATCATTTTTATTTTTTTCATATTACAAGTTTATTCTCTTTAGTTCTTATAATATGACTGTTTGGTATTCATATTTTGACTTTATGCTTGTTGTTTTTTTTTCATTTGCTGTTTCAATTTATATTTATGAATATTATAATTTTTTTAACAATTTAATAAACCAAAAATTACCAAAAAAGTTTTTTTTTCTTTATCAATTTTGTGCCACTAAAATTATGTATTTTTTTTTCATAATATTACAAGTTTATTCTCTTTAGTTCTTCTCATATGATTTTTTGGTATTCATATTTTGACTTTATGCTTGGAAAAATTACAGCTGTTTGTTTCAATTTATATTAATATTATAACTTTTCCACAATCTAATAAACCAAAAATTACTTTTTCATAATTTTGACTTTTAATTTTTTTTTTTATTTTAACTTTATGCTACTAAAATATTATTATTTTCCCTCAATATAGTACATTATTCTCATAAAATTTCATAATTTTTTTTTGACTACTTTGTTCTATTACTTGTAAAATTATTGCAAATTTGCAAAGTAACATTTTTAGAATGTACCACTGGCCAATAAAAAAAAAAAGGCACAGAAATCACACAAAAAAAATCACAAAAAGCTGTGGCTGTAGGCAACCACCTACTGTAGTTTTTTTCCCCACACATTTTATCATCATAAAAGATCAGCATCTACCTCTACATGTATTTTAAATATGCAAATACTTGCTACTAATGAGTTAGTAATTTTTTCCATTCCACTTTCTCATGCACTCCGAATCATGTACATTGATGTAGTGTATGGGCGTATTCCGCCCCCAAATTTGGGTCAAATTCTGAATTGTACAAACTCAGAGGGGGTTGAACTTTAGGTGTTGCACTGTAATAACACCACATTCCAAAACTGTGACGTGTGTGTGTGTGTGTGTGTGTGTGTGTGTGTGTGTGTGCGGCGTCGGCTGCCATTTTGAGGAACAGCTGACATTTGCCTCTTCTCTCCATCAGATGCATTACTGGACACGGGCCTCTGACATTTTGGGGTGTGTGTGTGTGTGTGTGTGTGTGTGCGGGTGATGGGTTGTTTGGGCAGCACGCCCCCCCCCCTCCTTACACCGCCCCCCTGACATTTTCTTGGATGCTAATGGTATTCATCGGTGGTGGGTGGGTTGGGAAGGATGGGGGGGGGGCACAAATGGCACCTGTCGCTCACCTGCGGCAACCCCCCCCCATCCCCTATCCCCCGGTGTGTTTTGTAGTGACGACACAAGCGGGCTGTGGGTGTCCCAATACTTTTGTTTCTGCTGTGTTATTGTGCTTGCATCAGCCTGCTATGTTTATGTTTATGTTTATATTATTATGATTGCTAATGGCCAATGCTGAATGGCGTCACAGTGATGACTTTGTGTGTGTGTGTGTGTGTGTGTGTGTGTGTGTGTGTGTGTGTGTGTGTGTGCGTGTCTCCGGAGGGCCAGGCTGATAAAGGCGTCTGCTTTTTCCCGATAAGGACTCCCACCTCCACCTCTTCATCGCTCCACTGTTGTGTCTCTCTCTCTCTCTCTTTCTCTCCTGCCCTCCTCTTCATCCTCCCGCTGTTTGCTCTTCAACCTCCTTCCGCCGTTTCCACGTCACGCCACCGCCGCCGCCGTGATGTATGGCCCCAGGTGGCAAAGGTGAAAGGTCACGTTCCTAAAGCCTTGTCACCAATTCATACCAGACTCGCTTTAAAAAGGAAAGCGCTTCCCATTGATCCGTCCATCCATTTTCTACCTATGCTGGAGCCTACCCCAGCATAGGTACAGCATAGGTACACTATACAGACAGACAACCGTTCATAGCTATGGACAATTTAGAGTCATTGAACCCATCTCCCAGGAGGAGAAATAATATTTAAAAATGCAAATTAATAAAATAATATTAGTAGTTTTAATTTTGCATTTTTATTACAGCTTGGGTTTATTATTTATGTATATTTTTATATTTTATGTTTTATTAATATTATTTATTAAACATTTATTATAGTATATGTATCATGATACGTATATATGTTTATATATATATAATATTTTAATATCCTATAAATGTTTTATTTATATATATATATAATTTTATATATTATATTTATATGATATTAAAATATAATTTTACATGATGATAGTGTCATATTTATAGTATATTATTTTTGAATATATTTTCTATAATTTCTATTATATATATATATATATATATGCTTATACATGTATGTATATTTTACTTTATATATTGTGTTGTATAATACAACATAATATAATATAATATTATAAAATAATTAATATAATATAAAATTATTATATTTAATTATATTGTATTGAATAATAATTATTATGATATATTACAGTATTATTGTATAGTATATTATATTTAATATAATAAAATTATTATATATATAATTATATTATTAATTATATTATATTGCATTATATAATTATATTATAGTATAGTATATTATATTTAATATAATATATTATATTTGATATATTATATATTGATATTATTTGATTATAAAATAATTATATTATTGTATTATATTATATTTGATTATATTGTTATTATTATTATATTTCCACCCCTCCTTTGTTTCCTTCCCTCATCCCCTTCTCCATGCTTCCTTATTTGCTTGCTCCCTCTCCTTTTCTTCCTGCCTTCCTTCCCTGAATCCCACATCTTCAATTCCTGCTACTTCCTGTGGTCCCTTCCCAAATATCCTATCCCCTCCTGCGTCCTTTCTCTCTCCCTCCTTCCCTCATCCCCCCCCCCCCCCCCCCCCATCTCCCAGCTGGCTGTTTAAGAGCTGTTTGCCGTCTGATGTTCCTATGAGAGGTAATTAAAGCTTGACTCACATCCTCTCTAGTGTTTATTCTTTCTCTCTGTCTTTCTCCGTTGTGAGGTTAATGACTTAATGACTTTTTTACCTGCACAGCGCGCACGAGTGCCTTTTGTCAGCTGTAATAAGAAACGTTTTCTCTTTGAGCACTTAACCTCAAAGCTTTTTTAAAAAACTTTTTCTTGTGTTTCGATGACGCCAGGTTTTCTGTTGCATTGGTGCATTGGTGGGGGTAGCGTGCACGAGTGCTGCCGTGGACATGGACATTTTCAATGCATCCTGCATCAAGCTGTGCACCGACTACTCTAAGGCAAAATGGACGAAATGTCGTCCACATGAAACATAAACACTCCAGCGGCTTGGAGCAAATTGTGTGCCAAAAGTCAGCTGCGGTCCTTTAAAAGTACGCACAAACTAAACTTTTACAACAAACAGCACATCTTGTGTGTGTGTGTGTGTGTGTGTGTGTGTGTATGTTCATCTTTTGTGTATTTCACCCGCGCCGCCGTCCTCTTCATCTTCTTGTCTCTCTGTCATTAGTTCTGTTTCAGCCACGCCCACACGGCCGCTCATCCATCACTGGCAGTGCGGCGTTGTGTGTTTGATAGTCTTTTGTGTTTCATCTGTTCCACGGCTGCTGTGTTTACTCTGAGATGAGAAAGCTACCCCCCCCCCCCCTCCCTTAGGCAGCAAAGTGAAGTCAGAGCCTCATCGCTTGGTCTTTACTAACGGAGGACCAGACTGGACACGAGTCTATTGCTGTTGTGTTGCGTTTAGGAGCCACAGGAAGTGCTTATCAGTGCATTTCCTAATAACACACTGCTTAGCTTCTGAAGTTGACTTTCTTGAATGCCCTAATGGCCGTTTGAATCCACCAAAATCACTTTAAAGAAGAGTCCCGGAGGACAAAAAAAAAATCACTGCAAAGCAAGAATGGTCTACTGGCTATAATAGCGGTGTCCAAAATGTGGCCCACACGCCATTTGTGGCCCATTGTTGATGTTTTTTTTTCACTGTCCCGCAGCACATTGTAAAATTACGGCCGAGTAATTAATTAAGGCTAAGGATTTTGAGAATGAAGTCATAAATTAACAAAAATAAAGTCGTTAATCTGCGAGAATATTGTCGTACAATTATGAGAAAAACTTTGTCAATTTAGGAAAATGTAATATTATTAATTTGTAATATTGCCATTGCCAAAGGTCAAAGGTTTTTCTTCTAAATGTACTGGAATAAACCTTTGGGCAAGATAATATTATAATATTAATAAATTTACAATTTTATTCTCGTACATTTACGACTTTTTTCCCCTTATAAATTCATGCCTTTTTTTAACGTTAATTAACGAATCTCAGATGTTTTTTTTTAATATTTCAATTTTGTGCCACTAAAATTATGTTATTTTCTTTGTTTATTGTCTTTAGTGCTTCTCAGATGAATTTTTGGTATTCATATTTTGACTTTATGCTTGTAATATTACAGCTGTTTTTTCATTTCTGCTGTTTCAGTTTAGATTTATTAAAATTAGAACTTTTCCACAATCTAATCAACCAAAAATGACTTTTTCATAAATTTATGACTTTGAAAAAAAAAATGATTTCAACTTTATATTACAAACTTTATGTTGTAAATTTACAATTTTATTCTTGTACATTTACGACTTTTTTCCCCTCATAAATTCATGCCTTTTTTTCCACGTAAATTTACGACTTTATTCTCATGCGTTTACAGTATGACTTTATTCTCAAAATCTCTGATTATTTCTTTTCAAAGTGGTACTTTATACTCAGTTGTATAAACGTATAATCTTAAACAATACGTGCTTCTTGTTCAGACTGAAGGCTACAGAACCTTAGACAGTTCCAACACACACACATACACATGCGCACAAATGCAATAAAGCGATGACGACGTCAGTGCCCCTGACAGCTCAAACAAATCCAAACCATACAGTAGTTCCAATTTCAGCACAACGGACAGCTCCACTACACAGATATGACACATGCATTGCGGCTTCAGGACCTCAGACAGCAACAATGCATACTCACGTCATTGTGGCACCAGCTTCAGAACCACGGACAGCCTCATTACTACAAACAGTACACAGGTCACTGCTTCAGCACCTCTGACAGCTTCAATATACACGTACATTATAGTGACACCATCGTCAGTACCCTGGACAGCTCCAGAATATACACTGCGGTTGCCGCTGCTGCAGCACCACTGCATATATACAATACACGCCTTACATCTTCAGGACCGTGGACAGTTCTGATATACGTTCCCATTATAGTGGCCCCAGCTAGTTGCAAGTAGCATGCACACTGCAGTCGTGGCCACTTCAGCACCTTGGATAGCGACCGATATCGCATTCATGGCTTTATCATGTGCACAAAAACAAAACAACAGCAGAATGTTTTCATCGTTTTTTAATTTTGCAAAGCTCAAATCAGTCTTCCGTGCCGAGGTTAACGAAACGGTTGTGGGTTGGCTGACTGCGAAGCGTGCAGATTAGAAGACATCGAACGAGGCAAGCGACTATACGGCAGAAGAATGGCGCCAGTGATATCAGCTGGGGTGAACGTGAGGACAAGCACTTTTTTATTTCCACACTTCTGTCGTCGTCTTGGCAGCGGCGCTCCTCTTTTTGTGTGTGTGTGTGTGTGTGTGTGTGTGTGCGCGTGTGTGTGTGGTTGGCTTTGGCAGCGTCAACCTCCTCGCGCCGACATCCCGAATCTCGTTTTTGTATCTCGATTTTAGGATTTAATAAAAAATATGATAGGACAAACATATTTTGACTTTATTTTCATAAATGTATGAGTTTTTTTCCATTTCTGCAGTATCAATTTTTTTCATAGTATTATTTTATATACCAAAAATTACATTGCATTTCATAATATTACAACTTTGAAAAAAAATATTCTTTAATATTTCAATTTTGTGCCACTAAAATTTTTATTTTTTCATAATATTACAAGTTTATTCTCTTTAGTTCTTTTTATAATATGACTGTTTGGTATTCATATTTTGACTTTATGCTTGTAATATTACAGCTGTTTTTTCCCATTTCTGCTGTTTCAATTTATATTTATTAATATTATAACTTTTCCACAATATAATAAACCAAAAATACTTTTTCATAATTTTACAACTTTGAAAAAATTATGTATTTTTTTAATAATTCAATTTTGTGCCACTAAAATTATGTTATTTTCTTTCATAATAGTACAAGTTTATTCTCTTTAGTTGTTCTCATATGATTTTTTGGTATTCATATTTTGACTTTATGCTTGTAATATCACAGCTATTTTTTATTAAAATTATAACTTTTCCACAATTCAATCAACCAAAAATGACTTTTTCATAAATTTATGACTTTGAAAAAAAAATATGATTTCAACTTTATGTTACTAAAATATTATTTTCCCTCAATATATTACATTATTATCATAAAATCTCTTTTTTTTACTTAAGAATTTTACTTTAGAATTTTTAGAAAAAAAAAATCAAAAAAGCTGTGGCTGTAGGCAACCACCTACTGTAGTTTTTTTTCCCAACACATTTTAGAATCATAAAAGATCAGCATCTACCTGATTTTAGTGGATTTGTTATGAAATTAGCATTGCCTGAAAACTTCCTGCTCCTGTGTCGGGCTTCCTGTTAGTCCTTAATTAGAGAGTTGTGTGTTGATTAGCATTCAAAGTGCTTTCTTACGGCTCCTTTTTTTTAAAAAAAACAACATTTCTAGTTCTACTTTTTGTGCTGTGGGTTTGAATACCTAATCATGCCATCCAAAGTTATTGCAGAAGAAGAAAAAGAATAACTAGTGCAGAATTAGTTTAGTAGGCGTGTTTTTACACGTATCATCAATTTGCTTTTCCCAGCGTGAATCTGATGGCAGGATTTTCTTCATAAAACCGTAAAAAAAAAAAAAAAAAAAATTAAATCGGAGTCTGCCGAGAGTCGACCTGTCTCGGATTATCCAGGCGGGATCTTGACGTGTGTGTGACATCTCCGGCTAAGCTGCTCCGCTGCGTCGCGGCATTAGCGTCGCTCACACGTTCACGCGGGCGGTAAAGTCACGTGACCCCGTCATTAAAGCATTGTCACCGTGCTTTAACCGACCCGGGACTAGCTTTTCTCCACCGTTTTTAATTATTTTTTTTATTTACATATTTGTATTTATTTGTACATTTCTGTATATATTTTACTAAAATTATTTTATTTTTATATTATTAATTTTTATTTTATTCAAGTTAATTTGATGAACAGTTCAAATATTATTTCTAAATAAAAAAAATAATCTTAAAGAACACAATATTTGTAATATATTTTTATTTTATATATTTATATATATATATTTTATACATATATTTACTTCCATGTATTTCCGGCAACATTTTTTATGTTATTAATTTTAAACATTTTATTAAATTAAACTTTATTTAATTAGGAATCATTAAAATATAAGTGTGAAACACAAACACTTTTATTTGTATTGTGTAAATTTTATTTGTTTTTATTTATTGTTAAAAATGTTTTTATTTCTTTATAAAATCATGTGTTTTTTTAATTTATTTTATCTTTTTGATTTAAAATTTATTATATTATATATTATTATATTCAGTTTTATTGATTAAGAAATATCTAAATACAATTTCTTACCACTTTTAGTTAATAAAAGGTAGTTAATAAATGATTTATTATTTTATAAATTTCTGATTAGACATTTTTATTTGTTTTAATTATTGATTATTACTTTAAAAATTTGATTTAAAAGTTTATTTAAGTTTATTAAATTGCTCAAGTTATTGAAATATAATTCCTTTAAAAAAACACAATTTTGTCATTTCGACTGAATTTAGTTAATAAAAGGAAGTAAATAAATGATTTATTATTTTATAAATTTTTAGACATTTTTATTTGTTTTAATTATTGATTATTAATTAAAAAAATATTTAAAAGTTTATTTAAGTTTATTTAATTGCTCAAGTTATGGAAATATAATTCCTTAAAAAAACAACAAAATTTTTGTAATTTTTACTGAAAGTTACTTAAACAAGACAAGTCAATATTTTGTTAATTAATAATGAAATTAAAAAAATGAACAATTAAATTTGTATTTCAGCTGAAATATATTATTCTCCTTTTTTCTTCCAAAGGTAGCTGGTGTTTTTTTTTTGGTAATTTAAATGAACTAATTTGTTTAAAAACAAACAAAGGAACCCCCCCCCCCCCCCCCCCGCCCCCCATTTCTGCTCCTAGGCATGTCTCATCAGGCTCATTAGCGTCTACTTTTGTCCCGCCATGTTTTTTTTAAAGTGTATAACAAAAAAGACCATAAGAAAGCCTGGCTGTTTAATTGAGCGTTCATTTTAGTCGACGGAATAATGTTAAGTGCCCCCCCCCCCCAACCCCACACCCCCCCGAGCTGCAGTGGGCATGTGTTAAAGCACGAAGGCTGGAAGGGAAGGAACACGCCCCCTGATATAAGCGTGCGTGTTAGACAGGAAACAGCTGGCGCCAGTCATCGGGCCTGCGAGCGAACACGCAGGCTGCGTCCCGTCTCGACACGTCATGAATTCTTCATTTGACCAATTTTTTTCCAGAGGCGGGCCGGGCCCCGTGCGCTCCTTTTGCGGGGGCCACGCCGGCGATAATCCTTTTAGCATGCGTCAGGCACCCGCTAATGCGGCGTGGCGCTCTGAGAGAGTGCTTCTTGGAATTAGCTCGGCAACCTTTGGCCCTCGGAATCGAGAAATGTCATTTTTCATGTCAAAAAAATTTTAAAAGGAGGCTTCGCTACACGTCTTTAATTTATTATTATTATTTTTTTAATAAATTAGTTTTTTTTTATATCAAGGTGTACCTAATAGTACATTTGCATGTATACCCACACTTTGTACTATCAGGACCGATTCAAAAAAATATAAAAAAATGATACTTTGGATCAACTTAAAAAAATTGCTGTAATTTGTTACACCTAAATTTATTAATTTTTCTCAAATTAAATTTATGATGTGGTTAAAACAATTAATTTTGATTTACTAGAAATACATTTTTGACCCTAAGACAAAGAAAGAAACTGCATTCATACAAAGTAAAAATATCATTCATAACAAAGACTGTAAACAATTTTTATCCTTTGTTACAACGTAATTTTTCATTTTGGGAAAAAATATTTCTATATTTTATATCAATTTTTATAATTATAAATGCGAGGTCTCCATGCTAACCACTCTACTGCCGTGCATCCCAACTAACCTAGCATGGCGTTGTTAAATGTTAAAATGTGAGTTAGCATGACGTTGTTAAATGCTAAAATGTGAGTTAGCATGATGTTGTTAAATGTTAAAACGTGAGTTAGCATGACGTTGTTAAATGCTAAAATGTGAGTTAGCATGATGTTGTTAAATGTTAAAACGTGAGTTAGCATGATGTTGTTAAATGCTAAAATGTGAGTTAGCATGACGTTGTTAAATGCTAAAATGTGAGTTAGCATGACGTTGTTAAATGCTAAAACGTGAGTTAGCATGATGTTGTTAAATGTTAAAACATGAGTTAGCATGATGTTGTTAAATGCTAAAATGTGAGTTAGCATGATGTTGTTAAATGCTAAAATGTGAGTTAGCATGACGTTGTTAAATGCTAAAATGTGAGTTAGCATGATGTTGTTAAATGTTAAAACGTGAGTTAGCATGACGTTGTTAAATGCTAAAATGTGAGTTAGCATGGTGTTGTTAAATACTAAAATGTGAGTTAGGTCATTTCGGCGCTAACCACTCGACCGCCGTGCAGCCCACTTAACCTAGCATGGCGTTGTTAAATGCTAAAATGTGAGTTAGCTCGTTTACGCGCTAACCACTCATCCGCCGTGCAGCCCACATAACCTAGCATGGCGTTGTTAAATGTTAAAATGTCAGTTAGCATGACGTTAAATGCTAAAATGTCAGTTAGCATGACGTTGTTAAATGCTAAAATGTGAGTTAGCATGGCGTTGTTGAATGCTAAAATGCGAGTCTGCTCGTTTACGCGCCAACCGCTCGACCGCCGTGCAGCCCACCTGACCTAGCATTGCGTTGTTAAATGTTAAAATGTGAGTTAGCATGACTTTGATAATTGCTAAAATGCTAGTTAGCTCATTTACGCGCTAACCACTCGACCGCCGTGTAGCCCACTTAACCTAGCATGGCATTGTTAAATGTTAAAATGTGAGTTAGCATGGCGTTGTTAAATGCTAAAATGCGAGTTAGCTCGTTTACGCGCTAACCACTCGACTCGCCGTGCAGCCCACCTGACCTAGCCTGGCGTTGTTAAATGTTAAAATGTCAGTTAGCATGACAATGTTAAATGCTAAAATATGAGTTAGCATGGCGTTGTTAAATGCTAAAATGTGAGTTAGCATGGCGTTGTTAAAGGCTAAAATGTGAGTTAGCATGCCGTAGATAAATGCTAAAATGCGAGTTAGCTCGTTTACGCGCTAACCACTCGACCGCCGTGTAGCCCAGCTGACCTAGCATGGCGTCGTTAAATGTTAAAATGCTAGTTAGCTCGTTTACGCGCTAACCACTCGACCACCGTGCAGCCCACCTGACCTAGCATGGTGTTGTTAAATGTTAAAATGCGAGTTAGCTCGTTTACGTACCCCCCCCACCCCCCCTCCCCCCTCCGTATCGTTGCTAAGCAGCCCCGGATGCCTCAATTTGAGGTCGCAAGAAGCAAAACAAAACCACCAGAGTCCTTCCCTCCCCTGCACATTCAGCACCTGCCAGGCTGGATTGTCCTGCCTGGTCCCACTTCCTGTGTCAGCCGCTGACAGTTTACTTGCAGCATGTTGAGATAGTGTGTGTGTGTGTGTGTGTGTGTGTGTGTGTATATGTGTGTGTGTGTGTGTGTCCAAGTCCAAGAGATAGAAAGTAAATCTGTCTCCTGGTCCTTCCGACTGCCTGGGGAGAGGATGAAAAAGATTTAATACCTCTGCCAAGGTGATGCCCTACAGGGCTGCCTGTCTTTCACATGCACACGCACACACACACACACACACACACACACACACGTACACACACACACAACACACTTCCTGTGGCAAAGTCTACCAGCATCTGTTCACAACTCTCCAACAAATTACACGCATGCAGAGACAGGCTAAAGACAGGCTAACACCCGCTAAGGCAATTCCCGTCATGAGTGACATCATCGCATTGTCTCCGCCTCCTTTGCCTCGTTAACGCTCTTGCCACGCCCCCCCCCCCCCACACACACTCTCTCTCGCGTCACAAAAAGATGAAGACGGCGCACATCAGCGGCCGTCTTGGCGCCTCGCGTGACCTTTAACCCCCATTTAACGTCTGCTCGCAATATATACTGACCTTTGGATGTGGTTGTGGGGTCTTTTGTGACCCCTAGAATGAGTTATCACTGCGCTCTTGGGGTCATTTTGGTTGGCCGAGACGTTCCTGGGAAGGTTCACCACTGTTTTATTTGTCAGTTATGGCTCTCACTGTGGTGTGCTGGGGTCCCAAAGATTTAGAAATGGCTTTATAATTTTTGTGTTGATGCGATGCAGTATTGATGATACTGTAGATGCGAGCCAAATATATATATATGTTTTATTATATATTTCATATATAATATTTGTATTTGTATCTTACTTTTATATATACACAAACACAAAATATTTGATACAATTTACATAAATATATAGTATTTTTTCAGCAGTAACAACACCAAAAATGAATATTTGGGATATATATTGTCAGCTTCCTGTCATCTACTCGTCTCGTCTTTTCTCGTTTTTTTTCGCCGTTTTTTGTTTTTTTCAAAATATTTTTTGTTTTGTTTTTATTATTGAAATATATTTTTCTTGAAATACATATTTTGTATATGTTAGCATATCCAAGTGACAACAGTGTGGCTGTAGCATGCAGAACTATTACTATTTTGGATACATTTCTAACCACAAGGCATGCTGGGTAATGTCCCAGCATGCTTTGCGGGCAGAACAGGAAATATGATGCACTTACACGGACATAACCGGGGAGTCCCACAAGAGGGGACGTACACGGGGTCGCCATCAGTGTTGTGTGTGTACTGCATGTGAACCCCCCCACCCCCCCCAGCCCGGGGAGTGATGTCACCCTTTTTTTTTTTAAAGGTAAAAAAAACAATACAAATCCTCCGTAGCGTCGTCGTAAACTACAAAGCTCGAGTTTAATTTCCTGACACGCTTCTCTTAATTTCCGTCTCCTTCCCGTCTGCGCTTCCACTCCCACTGAACTCCCCCCCCCACATAACCCCCCCCCCCCTCACCGGCAAAAAGTTGGTCTGTCTGCGGCGGTTGGGCTCGTTAGACGGGATAAAAATAAGAACACAACTTTCCCGCTTTCAACAAGTTCTTTGAAAAGCAGACAAACTCCTCCTTGTTAGCGCCGCCGTGAAAGCGCCGCCAAATGAAAGTACCCCCCCCCCCCCGCACCTCCTCAAAAACAAGAAATTTGTCCTCAGACTTCTTTCATCAGGCCGAACCCACATTTTTCAAAATGGGATTTGTTGTGATTGACAGGCGAACTTTGCGTTCCTCTCTGGGAAAATGATTAGATTTACTAACCCTACACCCCCCCCCCCCCCAAAAAAAAATCAAAAAATAAAAGTTTGGGATTTTTAAAAGTGACACACATTTTCTTTGTTTCTTTTTTCCTTCCAACTGAAACCGAAACATTTAGTACGACTACGAAGACGTCAGGCAGGATAATACAAATACATTGGAATCAAAGATCATCTATTTGACATAAAACCTGCTAAAACCTGCTAAGACCTGCTAAGACCTGCTAAGACCTGCTAAGACCTGCTAAGACCTGCTAAGACCTGCTAAAGACCTGCTAAGACCAGCTAAGACCAGCTGAGACCTGCTAAGACCAGCTAAGACTTGCTAAGACCTGCTAAGACCTGCTAAGACCTGCTAAGACCTGCTAAAGACCTGCTAAAGACCTGCTGAGACCAGCTGAGACCTGCTGAGACCTGCTAAGACCTGCTAAGACCTGCTAAGACCTGCTAAGACCTGCTAAGACTTGCTAAGACCTGCTAAGACCTGCTGAGACCTGCTGAGACCTGCTGAGACCTGCTGAGACCTGCTTAAGACCTGCTTAAGACCTGCTTAAGACCTGCTTAAGACCTGCTTAAGACCTGCTTAAGACCTGCTTAGACTTGCTAAGACTTGCTAAAACCCGCTAAGACTTGCTAAGACTTGCTAAGACCCGCTAAGACTTACTAAGACCAGATAAGACCTGCATCTGACAGCATCTTTGTATTTTAGCACCTTAGCATCTTTCTATTTTAGCATCTTAGCATCTTAAATGTTTACAATTTAGCATCTTTGTACTTGGGTATCTTTGCAGCTTGGTATTTTAGCATCTGACAGCATCTTTGTATTTTAGCATCGTAGCATCTTTCTATTTTAGCATTTTAGCATCTTTTTATTTTAGCATCTTAGCATCTTAAATGTTTACAATTTAGCATCTTTGTACTTGGGTATCTTTGCAGCTTGGTATTTTAGCATCTTAAATGTTTACATTTTAGCATCCTTGTACTTGGGTATCTTTGCAGCTTGGTATTTTAGCATTTTAGCATCTTTGTATTTTAGCATCTTAGCATCTTCTTTTTCATTCTCCTTCCCTTTTTTGGTGTCCAAAAGTTGTCGTCCTTCACTTTTGGGTCGTCACAATTGTTCTTTTTCTTTTCTTGGCCTCCACAGTTGTTCGCATTTTTGACATCGGCGCTTTCTCACTCTCTCTCTCTTTATCCGTTCCTCGTTTTCCTGTCCTCGTTTCGCCACCTCCGCCTCTCTTTGCAGCTTGTGTGTCGGCATGTCTGTGTTTTGGCTGCGTGGGCACCATCCTGTCAAAGCCTGCTGTGTGTGTGTGTGTGTGTGTGTGTTAGCGTGTTAGCATGCATTTGTTCTCAGGTTGTGTGCAAATTCTCTTGTGTGTTTGTACTCTGAGTGTGTTTTGCTTTGCTTTGTGCACGCTTCTGTGAGTGTGTGTGTGTGTGTGTGTGTGTACTTCCTGTCAGGTATGATAACCCCCCCCCCCACTTTTTTTTTTTTTTTTAAATAAACAGCTTTTCCCGCCGTGCGCCATGAGAGGATAAGCAGGAGAACGGCGGTTCGTTTGATCGATTGCGTCCCCAAATCGGCGCCTTGGTTGTGTGTCATGTGATCAGCGCCTCCAAACTTCACAAAAGTTCTCCACAAAACTTTATCGGTGCCAATATCGACTTTTCACACCACTAAAATCTCCAATTAACGCCTCTGTTCCCAGAGCTCTACTTTCCACTTTCTCATGCACTCCAGATTATTATTTAAGTCATGATTTAAGTGTATTTTAGCATCTTTGTACTTGGGTATCTTTGCAGCTTGGTATTTTAGCATCTGACAGCATCTTTGTATTTTAGCATCTTACCATTTTTTCTACTTTAGCATCTTGTGTTTTAGCATTTTATAGCGTTTTTAGCATCTTAGCATCTTTGATTTTAATGTCTTCACATTTTTGTATGATAGCAAATTATATCATATTTGTATTTTATTGAAGTCCTGTTTTGTATTTTAGCATCTTAGCATCTTCGTATTTAACATTGTTGTACTGTAGCATTTTTTAGCATGTTTTTGCGTCTTAGCATCTTTGTACTTTAGCAACTTAGTGTCTATTTATTTGGGCGTTATAGCATCTGCTTATTTTAGCATTTTAACATCTTTGTCTTAGCATGTTTGCATCTTGGCATCTTAGCGTTTTTGCAGTTTAGCATTTTAGCATCTTTTTGTTTTAGCATCTTTGCATTTGAGAATCTTATAGCATCTTTGTTTTAGCACCTTAGCATCTTGTATTTTAGCATTTTATAGCTTCTTAGCCCTAATTAACGCCTCTATTCCCAGAGCTTTCCTTTCCACTTTCTCATGCAGTCGAGATTATTATTTAAGTCAACAGATGACCTTGTTGAGTGAGAAAATGGACTCCATGGATCCTGACTTGTCGGGTCTGAGACTCTAGCTGGCAAGGCGAGAGCGTTCCGTGTAATCGCAGTGCGCGGTGTCCGGCGCTAAGAAGCTTTGCAGCCACAGCGGCGGCGGCGGCGGTGGGAGGAGGAGGAAGACGCGGCGCAGTGCGAGCAGTGGAGCGAGTGTACGGCGGGGGTCAGGCTCGGGGACCAAACAGCAGATTAAAGTTTTTTTTTGGAAAATGTCAAAGTGTGGCGGAAGCTAGCGAGTTCCCAGGAAAGCCGCATCCCGACACTGAATTCATCGGCCACAAGGAGGCCGCCCCACCGTTCGATTCCTGTCCTCCACTCAAGGTCTTCTTTGTCCCCTCGGGAAAAACATGCTGGCAGCAGGAAGGCGAGTAGTGGAGGAGACCATCATGTCCGCTACAGGAGATGAGAACACGTGGAGACACCAAAGACAGCAAGGCTTTGTCTCTCTGCAGATTTCCATTTTAGCATCTTAGCATCTTAGCATCTTTCTATTTTAGCATCTTAGTATCTTACATTTTTGCGTTTTAGCATCTTTGTACTTGGGAATCTTTGCAGCTTGGTATTTTAGCATCTGACAGCATCTTTGTATTTTAGCATCTTAGCATCTTTGTATTTTAGCATTTTAGCATCTTTTTAGTTTAGCATCTTAGCATCTTAAATGCTTACGTTTTAGCATCTTTGTACTTGGTTATCTTTGCAGCTCGGTATTTTAGCATCTGACAGCATCTTTGTATTTTAGCATCTTAGCATCTTTGTATTTTATCATTTTTAGCATCTTTCTATTTTAGCATCTCAGCTTCTTAAATGTTTACGTTTTAGCATCCTTGTACTTGAGTATCTTTGCAGCTTGGTATTTTAGCAGCTGACACCGTCTTTGTATTTTAGCATCTTAGCGTCTTTCTATTTTAGCATCTTAGCATCTTTCTATTTTAGCATCTTAAATGTTTACGTTTTAGCACCTTTGTACTAGGATATCTTTGCAGCTTGTTATTTTAGCATCTGACAGCATCTATGTATTTTAGCATCTTAGCGTCTTAGCATTTTTTCATTTTAGCATCTTAGCATCTTAAATTTTTGCGTTTTAGCATCTTTGTACTTGGTATTTTAGCATCTTACATTTTTGTGTTTTAGCATCTTATTTATATATTGTTATTTTAGCATCTGACAGCATCTTTGTATTTTAGCATCTTAGCATCTTTCTATTTTAGCATCTTAGCATATTAAATGTTTACGTTTTAGCATCTTTGTTCTTGGGTATCTTTGCAGCTTGGTATTTTAGCATCTGACAGCATCTTTGTATTTTAGCATCTCAGCATCTTTGTATTGTAGCATTTTAGCATCTTTCTATTTTAGCATCATAGCATCTTAAATGTTTACATTTTAGCATCTTTATACTTGGGTATCTTTGCAACTTGATATTTTAGCATCAACAGCATCTTTGTATTTTAGCATCTTAGCATCTTTCCATTTTAGCATTTTAGCATCTTTTTATTTTAGCGTCTTAGAATCTTAAATGTTTACATATTAGCATCTTTGTTCTTCTTTGCTGCTTGGTATTTTAGCATCTGACAGCATCTTTGTATTCTTGCATTTTAGCGTCTTTCTATTTTAGCATCTTAGCATCTTAAATGTTTACATTTTAGCATCTTTTTACTTGGGTATCTTTGCAGCTTGGTATTTTAGCATCTACAGCATCTTTGTATTTTAGCATCTTAGCATCTCTCTATTTTAGCATTTTAGCATCCTCTTATTTTAGCATCTTAGCATCTTAAATGTTCACGTTTTAGCATCTTTGTTCTTGGTTATCTTTGCAGCTTGATATTTTAGCATCTACAGCATCTTTGTATTTTAGCATCTTAGCATCTCTCTATTTTAGCATTTTAGCATGTTTTTATTTTAGCATCTTAGCACCTTAAATGTTTACATTTTAGCATGTTTGTTCTTGGGGTATCTTTGCTGCTTGGTATTTTAGCATCTTTATCATCTTTTTGTTTTAGCGTCTTTGCATTTGAGAATCTTATAGCATCTCTATTTTAGCATGTTAGCATCTTTGAATGTCTGCATTTTAGCCCATATCTCATGTTCATCCTATCTTAGCATCCTAGCATCTCTGCATCTTCATGGGCTTCTGCTTCTCAGCATTTGTGTATCTTTTCACGTCGGTCTCTGGGTAGCGTTAGATTTTAGCATCTTTGTATCTTAGCATCTTTGACACGCCGAATACTTTTTTTTTTTTTCATCTTTTTTTATCTCCACATCTGTTCGTCTCCACTTCCTGTAATCTCAATCTCAGCATCCTGGTGCATCACGCAGCCTTTCATCTCTGCACCTGGGTGCCTTTTTTTTTTCTACCTCCGGCGTGGCTTCTCCTCCAGCGTCTTTTGTCGTCTGACGTGTCGGCATCGCAGACGCACGTGTCACAATTCAGTTCGGGAGGAAGGGTGGCTAACGACGCCGTGTGTGTGTGTGTGTGTGTGTGTGTGTGAGACGTCGGGCTTTTAAAAGCCATATTACTGAGTGCCTTGAAAGCCGAGTGGCAGCTTTAATACTCCATCATAACCACACACACACACACACACACACACACACACACACACACACACTGAGCATGCTAGTCAGCTTAATCACCCAGCACGATTGTGTGTGTGTGTGTGTGTGTGTGTGTGTGTGTGTGAAAGGCTGCTTGATGTTGATAATAACACTCTCCCACAGTAATAGATCTGTCATTGTGCACAATTAAAGCAACACACCGACTACACAATTTCCAAAACACACACGCAAACACGTTATTATTTCCACTTGTGAAAAATGTGGCGCTCGAACCAAGGATTAGGTCACTGCCTGCCACGTTTTCGTCCCCGCTTACGTAATGGAACAACGCTCGCATTTCTCCACATCTTTTTACACATTTGAAAACATTTTAGCCGCCACCTCAAGCGGCATCACGACCAGGATATGATATCCGCCTGTGGCGACCTTTGAACTCATTCAATCCCTGCCAGGTTTCCATTTTAGACAATTTGGACTGACCTTTCAAGGCCACGTACAATATTGTCTTCTATGGTTATATAAACATGGAACCTACCAAATGAAACGTTAGGATCCCGACTTTCATCAGAAAAGAAACATTTGTTTCTACCGTTTTCTGTTCTTCAGCAAACAGCAGTAGAACATAGGTAAGTTTCAGGGAAATATCAGTTCCCGACTAAAAAAAAGGGAGAAAACCAGAGAAGAGTCTTGAACCAGTCATATATTTACAGTTAAAATTAAAATTAAAATTAAAATTAAAATTTTAAAAGAACTAGAATTAAATTTAGAATTAGATTTAGAATCTGAATCTGAATTTTAAATTAAAAATAAAAGATTAAATTTTACAAATTTAAATAAAAGTTAAAATTAGAATTAGAATTAAAATTAGGACTAGAATCAGAATTAGAATCTGAATTTTAAATTAAAAATAAAAGATTAAATTTTAAAAATTAAAATAAGTTAAAATTTGAATTAGAATCTGAATCTGAATTTTAAATTAAAAATAAAGAATTAAATTATTAAAATTAAAATTAAAAGAACTAGAATTAAATTTAGAATTAGATTTAGAATTTGAATCTGAATTTTAAATTAAAAATAAAAGATTAAATTTTAAAAATTTAAATAAAAGTTAAAATTAGAATTAGAATTAAAATTAGGACTAGAATCAGAATTAGAATCTGAATCTGAATTTTAAATTAAAAATAAAAGATTAAATTTTAAAAATTAAAATAAGTTAAAATTTGAATTAGAATCTGAATTTTAAATTAAAAATAAAGAATTAAATTATTAAAATTAAAATTAAAATAAAAATTAAAATTAAAATTGCAAAGCAGGAAGTGAACAAATGTAACAGTTACTGATTGTAAAAATTAAAGTAAAAAATTAAAATAAGTTAAAATTAGAATTAGAATCTGAATCTGAATTTTAAATAAAAAATTAAAATTAAAATTAAAATTAAAATTAAAATTAAAATTAAAATTAAAATTAAAATTAAAATTAAAATTAAAATTAAAATAGCAAAGCAGGAAGTGAACAAATGTAACAGTTACTGATTGTAAAAGTACCAGATGGAGGGGTAGGACATATTTTGCAATCGAACAAATATGACAAACACGGACAAATGTTGGCAAATGAGTACCGCAAGCTTCCCAGCATACCTTGCGGGAATATGTGTAGATGCTTATTTGAATGTTTACAGTGGGTAGGTAGGTTACTTTGTGTTCTTTTTCAGTAGCACAGCTTCAGTGTTGACGCTTGGTGGGCCTGCTTCGGCCCGAGGGCCGCAGTTTGCCCACCCCTTTGCTGTACTGTCTTAACATACCATTAAGAGAGCATCTGGCGGCACACACACACACATGTGGTGAGTGACGGAACGTTGATGTCGAAAGACACGAGCAGCGACGGCGTAACGCCACTCTGCCTCCAGGCCAGAAGAAGCTGGTGAATTATTAAGGTGACACCCGAAAAAACAAGTCGTTACGCACGGCCCGACGCGCACGCAGTCATGCGCGCACGCGGCAAAATAGTATTGGCCGGCCGTTTTTTTTGGAGTGGAGAGTGTGTGCGTACGTACGTACGAACATGTGTCCGTCAGAGGTCTTTTACGGCTGAGATGAACCACTTCATCTGGGCATAAAATTTGACCTCAAAGTTGGGACTGTGGCTTTCGTGTACGTTGGTGATGCACGGCGAACTCATATACAAACTGTGTATGAAATGAATGAAATATGCAACCACAATAGAAAATTATAATAAATGGATTATAAATAATAAATTGAATAAATGGAATTCCGTGAATTCCCTGAAAATCCGCTTTTTTTTTCTCTGGAAAATTCTGTGTTTTGCCCTTAGAAATGTAGCATGAATATTTACGTTTAGCACTACAAGTCTTTAGTTTGCCACGGAAATTCAGTAATTTGCACGGCCAAAACGTCAATATTATTTTAATAAAAATTATATAATTTATTCAAAAAAATATATAATATTTTGCCACAAAAATTTTATAATTTGCCCCACAAAATTCAATATTTTGCAATGGAAATTTTATAATTTTACCCCAAAAAGGCAATTTAATAATTTTATTAATAATAATTTTTAATTATTAATTTTAACTTTTAATTAACTTTATTTTTAGTTTTTTTATTTCAACAAAATAATTAAAAATAATGACATTTTAAATAATTCATTTAATTTTTTAAATTTAAATTAAATAATCCAAATAATCATAACAAATAACAATAATTATAATAAAATAATAAAAATATTATTTTATTTAAATAAAAATATTAAAAATAATAGTAAGCGGTCATTTACTCATATAACGCCTTCTCATCTCCTGGCTTAGATACGAGGATACGTCGACATGATCCCGGTAGGTCCCTCAAGTTGGGGTCCTGAGACCCCCAAATTATCAGAATAAATTATAGTAATCATAATGAAATCATCAGATTTTTAAATTCATTATCATTTATTTATTTTCTTAACTTTTTTCTTAACAGAAAAGGTTCAAAATAATAACAATAAATAATATAATCATAAAAAAAGTCAAAGATATTTTTCCATTAGGGAATTTATGATCATTTTTTTCTTTAAATAAAATACATTTTAAAAATAATAATATAATATTTAATATAATTTAAAATTTAACATAATTTAAAATGAATAATTTGATTGATTTAGACTATTTTTTTTAACATAAAATAATCATAATAAATAATAGTAATTTTAATAACAAAGTAATAAAAATTATAATCAACTACATTTTCTCTTTAAAATTTTTTGTGAAATAATTAAAAATAATTGTATAGTAATAATAATAATATTTATAATAATTCATAATAACTTATGATAATTTATAATATTTTTATAATATTTTTATAATACTTTTTTATATTTTTATAATAATGTTTTTTATAATAATTTTGGATGTATGTAATAATGCATAATAATGTTTGAGTAAATCTTAGTTTAGTTGAGTTATTTATAGTTATTAGTTTAGTTGAATTTTTCTTTCCTCATCATAACCGCATGGAAACCAAACTTGTCAAAGTTGGCCAAAAACCTTGTTGACCCCCCCCCCCCCCCGCCCCCCCTCAGTGGGACAAACCTCCTCTTCTCCTGACTTCCTCCTCCCATCCAAATCCAAACAAGTTAGCCTCCAAACTTTCCTCTGATGGCGTATTTGTCCTGCCAGCTCTCGCCTGCCAGGTCAGATGCTGACTGTGTGTGTGTGTGTGTGTGTGTGTGTGTGTGTGTGTGTGTGAGAGAGAGATGGAGGTTACAGTCGTAGAGGACGGCCAACATCAAGTTTGCGGGAGGCCCAAAAAAAAAAAAAAAAAAAAGCATATTTGGAAGCTTTTAGGAGTAAAAGCGTAATAACGCCATTCCATCACATTTAAGTTGACAGATACGCCCACTGAAGACTAACAACGGCCTCAGCAACGCTTTACAGATGTACCACTCTGACTTATTCTCCATCTACAGTAAAAAAGCAAAGTGTCTTCGAGTGGAGCGTCCTGGCTGTTCATGATCTTTGCTTGTCAAACGCTGTTGGTGTTGATGCTTTTTTGTTTACTTGTTGAGAAGATAGAGATGTCAACTTGTGGCCACGTGAGTCATAGAGGCGCTCATCATGCGGATTTTTGGGTGCGCTAATAAAATTCTAAAATAAATTCAATAATCAATTGAATTGATAACTACCATTCATTTTAAACAAAATAAAATCAATGTTTAATTTTAAATAAATTTAAAGAAAAAAAACAAAATTATTTGGAATGAAATTTTTTTTTAAAGTTTTAATCGTAACTATTGGTTAAAATTAATAGTGACTATTAAAAAAAACTAACAATTTTACATTCACAAAAATTATTTGTGATGAAATAATAAGTTTTAATCATAACTATTGGTTAAAATTAATAGTGACTATAAACATTTTTTTAATTTCATTAAAATTATTTGTAATGAAATTATAAGTTTTAATCATAATAACAATTGGTAAAAATTAATAGTGACTATAAAAAATAATTTTAAGTTCATTAAAATTATTTGTAAGGAAATAAGTTTTAATTGTAACTATTGGTTAAAATTAATAGTGACTATAAAAAATAATTTAAAATTCATTAGAATTATTTGTAATGAAATAATAAGTTTTAATTGCATCAATTGGTTAAAATTAATAGTGGCTATAAAAAAATAATTTAAAATTCATTAAAATTATTTGTAATGAAATAATAACTTTTAATTTTATCTATTGGTTAAAATTAATAGTGACTATAAAAAATAATTTTGAATTAATTAAAATAATTTGTAATGGAATAATATGTTTTAATTGTATCTATTGGTTAAAATGAATATTAAATATTGATAAAATGAATATTAAATATTGATAAAATGAATATTAAATATTGATTAAAATGAATATTAAATGTTGCTAAAAATAAACATGAATAATAACTATGACTTTAATACTAAAAGGAGTGATTGAGTGATGGTGAGGAGTGTTTATATTGACATTGGTGCCATGACGGCAGTGGTGGGGGGGGGGGCTCCGGGGGGTGTTCAGGGGTGGCCACCCTTGGTCACTCTCCAGCCACCCCCAGAGCTGGCTGGGGGCCAACTTTAACCAATACCCTGTGGAGTCCGGATCTAAACCAAAAGTTCTGATCGGCATCCACTTGCTCATTGTGGCCCGTATGAGTTTGGCCTCCATGATGGTAAGCAGAATCCTATTAAATGTATACTTTATATATATGTGTGTGTGTGTGTGTGTGGTTAGCTTTGTGTGTCACATTGAGGATGAAGTCCACTTCAAATAAGTCCAGCTCACGTCTCAGAGCGGAGAATTGCAGGAACAAAACAAGAGTATTCAATTCTCATTTTTATTCTGCCTTTTTCCCCAAATGACTTTCTTCAGGCTTCTGATTGTTTCTTTTCTTTGTGTGTGTGTGTGTGTGTGTGTGTGTGTGTGCGGTTTAGTATGCCGCCGCCACCGCCGCCGCATCTGACTCTCCTTCTTTTGTGTCTGTCTCTGCACTGAAAATGTTTTTTTTTTTTACCTGTGTGTGTGTGCGTGCCCAGAAAGGAAAGGTAGGATTACCAGCTTGTTGTTGCCAGATAGGTTTGGATTACGCGGTGAGAGAGAGACACACAAGCGAGTGGCGGCGGTGGGCGGTGTGACACCGATGAGATGTGTCCGTCAGAGATCTTTTACGGCTGAGATGAACCACTTCATTTGGGTATAAAAGTTGACCTTGAAAGTTAGGACTGTGGCTTTCGTGTACGTTGGCGATGCACTGCAAACTAATATACAAGCTACGTATGAAATGAATGTAAAATTATAATACACTTAGATTAAATGAAATTCCATTGATTTCCTGAAAATCTGCTTTTTTTTTTCCCTCTGGGAATTCTGTGTTCCGCCAGAAAATCCGCCAAAACGTCAATATTTTTTTTATGAAAATTGTATTATGTATTCAAAAATATATATAATATTTTGCCACAAAAATTGTATAATGTGCCCCACAAAATTCTGTATTTTGCAATGGAAATTTTATAAAATTAATTAAAATATTTTTTATTTTATTTTTTTAATAAAAAAAAATATATAAAAAAGGCAATATATTGCCGTTCATCTGAAGTTTTTTTTTAATTTTTAATTTATTAACTTATTGATATTTATTCTTTTTATTTCAACAAAATAATCAAAAATAATGACAACATTTTAAATACATACTCATTTATTTATTTAATTTTTTTATTGAAACTAAATAGTCCAAATAATCATAACAAATAACAATAATTATAATCAAATAATAAAAATAATATTTTATTTCAATAAAATAATTAAAATAAGCGCTCATTCTCATCTAGGGAGACCCCCAAATAATCATAATAAATTATAGTAATCATAATGAAATCATTTGATTTTTTTTAACATAAAAGGTTCAAAATAACAACAATAAATAGTAAAAAAAAAAAAGACATATTTTTTCATTAGGCAATTTCTGATTATTTTTTTTGAGATGCCGTGACAGAAAAGACCTGGCAAGGTGGAGCTTGGGACCAGATCCCGGTGAACCCGATGAGGTGTTCAGGTTCCTGGGTTAGATTATCACTAATTACACGTTGCACTCTCTTAATGAAGTGGAGACGGTGGGAGTCTAACGTTACTCACAGGAAACGCATGCTCAACTTTTTATGTGATGAATAAATCACTACTTCCTCACGGCCCCCTTTACTTATCTTATCTTTACTTAAGGGCAAAGGCGTCTAACGAAAAAGTACTTAAGTGGATCATACGGTACCCCTGGTGACTATTATGGTAATTAAAGTACCACACCGGGACTGAGGATGGAACCAGCAACCATCCAACCACCTCACCCTGTCATGTTTTGGCCAGCATTTATATTTTTGTTTGTGTTCAAAACAAGTATTGTTAGCATGCTAACATTAGCATAGCAGCATTTCTCGATGTTTTCACATTTATAAACAATTTGCATTACTATGCTAGGTATTAACATGCTAATGTTGCCGTTGATAACATGCCGTTTTTTTCATGTCGACAAATATATAAACACTTTGCATTATTATGCTAGATGTTAACATGCTAATGTTGGCATCGATAGCACGCTATCAGTAGCATAGCAGAATTTCTAGCCGTTTTCATAGGTGGACACATATATAAACACTTTGCATTATTATGCTAGGTGTTAACATGCTAATGTTGATGTTGATAGCATGCTATCATTAGCATAGCAGAATTTCTAGCCATTTATAGGTGGACACACATATAAACACTTTAAATTATTATGCTAGGTGTTAACATGCTAATGTTGATAGCATGCTATCATTAGCATATCAGAATTTCTAGCCGTTTTCATAGGTGGACACATATATAAACACTTTAAATTATTATGCTAGGTGTTAACATGCTAATGTTGATAGCATGCTATCATTAGCATAACAGAATTTCTAGCCGTTTTCATAGGTGGACACATATATAAACACTTTGCATTATTATGCTTGGTGTTAACATGCTAATGTTGATAGCATGCTATCATTAGCATAACAGAATTTCTAGTCGTTTTCATAGGTGGACACATATATAAACACTTTGCATTATTATGCTAGGTGTTAACATGCTAATGTTGATAGCATGCTATCATTAGCATAACAGAATTTCTATCCGTTTTCATATGTAGACACATATATAAACACTTTGCATTATTATGCTTGGTGTTAACATGCTAATGTTGGTGTTGATAGCATGCTATCATTAGCATAGCCGAATTTCTCGCCGTTTCCATAGGTAGACACATATAAACACCTTGCATTATTATGCTAGGTGTTAACATGCTAATGTTGGCATTGATAGCATGCATTGATAGCGGTTTTCATAGGTAGACACACACTTGGCATTAATATTCTAGATGTTAGCATGTTGATCATAGCATTTCTAGCATGATAACATTAGCATAATAGCATTTTAAGCCATTTTTGTAGGTACAATATTATACCGTATAAAGACTTAGCACTATCATGTTAGGTGTTAGCATGCTAACATTAGCATGTATGACGCATTGTGTTTGTCTAGTTTACTAGTCAGGCCATTTGTAGTATTAAGTATTTGATTATGCTATGAAACTGGCCCCCCCCCAAACGTTGCTTCCTGTCTCCAGTCTATATTCTGCTTAAATAGATATTACTTTTTTTTACATTTTCTGCAACTTCAGAGGCATATTCCCCGGCCGGATTACGTGACAGACAAAAGACACAAACACGTCGGCAGATGCCAATCCACACATGCACGCTCCAGACGCGCGCTCGAGTCGCACGTCTTTTTTCGCACCTTTCCCAGAGTGCAACAGAGGCTGAGATCACTCTCGCTTGTCACGTCTGTGTATCACCTGCAAGTGCGACAATGCTGCACAGCTGTTTGGATGCAGCTCTCTCTGTGTGTGTGTGTGTGTGTGTGTGTGTGTGTGTGTCACATCTTCAGGCATTGTGTCTGAAGTAAGCACAAATAATAATAAAAAAAAGTGTTAGCTTAGCACAGTCAAAAAAAACCTCTTTCTTTCCTTGTCCCATGAACTTCTTTACGAAACTATTGTCATGGGGTGTATGCACAAAACTGAGTGGAAAATATTCTATTCTGAAAAGTAGTTTTCATCCATGCTAATTATCTGTGCCTCAAAAATGGCGCCTGGCACACTTTGGAACAGGAAAATAATTTAAAAAATAGAAGAAAATTATTTTACAAAAATAAATTCTACATATTAAAGGAAAACATTTCTTATTTTAGTAAAATAACTTAATATTATTAAAAAAAATAATTATTTATTTCATTAAAGTTGAAATAATAAATTAGGAAATTAGGGAAAAACAATAAATACAGTTGTAAACAAGTTCTAGTTTAATAAGAATGTAATCAAAATATAATGTGAATAAAGTCATAATATTACCATAAAATAATTTACACAAAAAAATCTAAAAAAATTGTCATAATTTTATTAGAATAACCTAATATTATGAAGGAAAAAAACACTTTTTAAAATTATTATTCAAACAATTATTTTTTTAGAGCCCTCTTGATTCGCAATAACACCCCTATAATCACCTTTACACTTTTATTATCCAAAATAATAGACATAATAAGACATAAAAAACCTGTTAGACATTCTAAGTAAACTTTAAGAGCCCTGTAGATGTGAAATAACACCCCTATAGTCACATTTACGCTCCTCGTACACAATATAGTTGACATCATACCGGAAAATCTGACATTGAAAAAATTCTAAATACACTTTTTAACGTTATTTGAGCTCTCTGGATGTGAAATAACACCCCTATAGTCACATTTATGCTTCTTGTACACAATATATTTGACATCATACCAAAAAAATCTGACATAGAAAACCTTGTAAATACACGTTTTAACATTATCAGAGTCCTCTAGATGTGAAATAACACCCCTATAGTCACATGTATGCTCCTCGTACAAAATATAGTTGTCATCATACCGGAAAATCTGACATCAAAAAAATTCGAAATACACTTTTTAATGTTATTTGAGCTCTCTGGATGTGAAATAACACCCCTATAGTCACATTTATGCTTCTTGTACACAATATAGTTGACATCATAACGGAAAATCTGACATTGAAAAAATTCGAAATACACTTTTTAACATTATTCAAGCTCTCTGGATGTGAAATAACACCCCTATAGTCACATTTATGCTTCTTGTACACAATATAGTTGACATCATACCGGAATATCTGACATTGAAAAAATTCGAAATACACTTTTTAACATTATTCGAGCTCTCCGGATGTGAAATAGCACCCCTATAGTCACATTTGTGTTCCTCGTATACAATATAGTTGACATCATACCGGAAAATCTGACATGGAAAAAATTCTAAATACACTTTTTAACATTATTCGAGCTCTCCGGATGTGAAATAGCACCCCTATAGTCACATTTATGCTTCTTGTACACAATATAGTTGACATCATAACGGAAAATCTGACATAAAAAACCTTCTAAATACACTTTTTAACATTATTCGAGCTCTCCAGATGTGAAATAGCACCCCTATAGTCACATTTATGCTCCTTGTACACAATATAGTTGACATCATACCGGAAAATCTGACATTGAAAACCTTCTAAATACATGTTTTAACATTATCAGAGCCCTCTAGATGTGAAATAACACCCCTATAGTCACATGTATGCTCCTCATATACAATATAGTTGACATCATACCGGAAAATCTGACATGGAAAAAATTCTAAATACACTTTTTAACATTATTTGAGCTCTCCGGATGTGAAATAGCACCCCTATAGTCACATTTATGCTCCTTGTACACAATATAGTTGACATCATAACGGAAAATCTGACATAAAAAACCTTCTAAATACACTTTTTAACATTATTCGAGCTCTCCAGATGTAAAATAGCACCCCTATAGTCACATTTATGCTCCTTGTACACAATATAGTTGACATCATACCGGAAAATCTGACATTGAAAACCTTCTAAATACACGTTTTAACATTATCAGAGCCCTCTAGATGTGAAATAACACCCCTATAGTCACATGTATGCTCCTCATATACAATATAGTTGACATCATACCGGAAAATCTGACATGGAAAAAATTCTAAATACACTTTTTAACATTATTTGAGCTCTCCGGATGTGAAATAGCACCCCTATAGTCACATTTATGCTCCTTGTACACAATATAGTTGACATCATAACGTAAAATCTGACATAAAAAACCTTCTAAAAAAACTTTTTAACATTATTCGAGCTCTCCAGATGTGAAATAGCACCCCTATAGTCACATTTATGCTCCTTGTACACAATATAGTTGACATCATACCGGAAAATCTGACATGGAAAAAATTCTAAATACACTTTTTAACATTATTTGAGCTCTCCGGATGTGAAATAGCACCCCTATAGTCACATTTGTGCTCCTTGTACACAATATAGTTGACATCATACCGGAAAATCTGACATTGAAAACCTTCTAAATACACGTTTTAACATTATTTGAGCTCTCTGGATGTGAAATAGCACCCCTATAGTTACATTTATGCTCCTTGTACACAATATAGTTGACATCATACCGGAAAATCTGACATCGAAAAAATTCAAAATACACTTTTAACATTATTCGAGCTCTCCGGATGTGAAATAGCACCCCTATAGTCAACTTTATGCTCTCTCAATGTAATAAGATTTGTGACTAATACAGTTAGAATAAATGTACTGCTACCATGCTAAAAAACACAACATGGGCAGTATTAATAGAATATTATTTTGCATATAAAATACCTCGACAACAAGTGTCCTCCTGTGTGCACCGGCGCACGTTTTGGCAGGAAGTGGGTTGAGCGCTCGGCGTATGACACGGCGCAGACAGCGGCGTCACGCACGCATGTATAAGTGATGGCTGATTAGCATAGAAGTGGAACAAACCTGCCGCCGTTAGCTCAACCGCTCTGCATCGGAAATATAAACAAACATTAATAACCCAGCAGGCTTTGCCTTATTTTAATAATGAGATTCTTTCCAGGGAACGTCTATAAACGCCGCTTGATACGGGAATGGGAAATGTCGTCATGGAGTGTGTGGGACAACCCGCTAACGACATCGGAAAAGGTGCCTGACATCCGTCAACGTATTTGGGTGATGCTCGGCATCCGTATCGCGAAACTGCGCTGAGGTCGAGCTTCAGGTGATTTGTCGCCGTGGTTACCGTGGTTCCTTGCATCATCCCGGATGAAGGAGCAGGACGGTATTTTTAACACTGTTTGAGTGTGTGTGTGTGTGTGTGTGTGTGTGTGTGTGTGCTGACTACAGGAAAGTCCGAATGGCACCCCATCTTTCACAGCAACCCCCATCCTGCACCAACTGTCCCGCTAATGAAGTTTAATGAGTGCAATGCCGGACCCCCGTGGGGGCAAAGTGGGGCCGGGGGTTGGGGGTTGGGCCATGTTTACGCTAACGTGCTCACCTGACGTCCGCTCGTAAGATGCTAATACGGCACAGCATGGCATTTTATTCTGTCTCGTCATGGGGAAATACCATCGTAAATATTGGAAATTAGCTAGCAGCACTCGTGCATGCTAGACTGAAGTCGCTATCATTAGCATAGCAGAATTTCTAGCCGTTTTCATAAGTAGACACATATATAGACACTTCGCATTATTATGCTAAGTGTTGACATGCTAATGTTGGCGTTGATTGCATGCTATCATTAGCATAGCAGAATTTCTAGCCGTTTTCATACACCGACACATACTATAGAAACACTTTGCATTATTATGCTAGGTGTTAACATGCTAATGTTGGCGTTGATAGCATGCTATCATTAGCATAGCAGTTTTCATAGGTGGACACATATAAACACTTTGCATTATTATGCTAGGTGTTAACATGCTAATGTTGTCGTTGATAGCATGCTATCATTAGCATAGCAGTTTTCATAGGTGGACACATATATAAGCACTTTGCGTTATTATGCTAGGTGTTAACATGCTAATGTTGTTGTTGATAGCATGCTATCATTAGCATAGCAGTTTTCATAGGTGGACACATATATAAGCACTTTGCGTTATTATGCTAGGTGTTAACATGCTAATGTTGTCATTGATAGCATGCTATCATTAGCATAGCAGTTTTCATAGGTGGACACATATAAACACTTTGCATTATTATGCTAGGTGTTAACATGTTAATGTTGTCGTTGATAGCATGCTATCATTAGCATAGCAGTTTTCATAGGTGGACACATATATAAACACTTTGCATTATTATGCTAGGTGTTAACATGCTAATGTTGGCGTTGATAGCATGCTATCATTAGCATAGCAGTTTTCATAGGTGGACACATATATAAACACTTTGCATTATTATGCTAGGTGTTAACATGCTAATGTTGTCGTTGATAGCATGCTATCATTAGCATAGCAGTTTTCATAGGTGGACACATATATAAAGACTTTGCACTATTATGCTAGATGTTAACATGCTAATGTTGGCGTTGATAGCACGCTATCGTTAGCATAGCAGAATTTCTAGCCGTTTTCATAGGTAGACACATATATAAACACTTTGCATTATTATGCTAGGTATTAACATGCTGATGTTGATAGCATGCTATTATTAGCATAGCAGAATTTCTAGCCGTTTTCATAGGTAGACACATATATAAACACTTTGCATTATTATGCTAGGTGTTAACATGCTATAATGTTGCTGTTGTTAGCATGCTATTATTAGCATAGCAGAATTTCTAGCCGTTTTCATAGGTGGACACATATGTAAACACTTTGCATTATTATGCTAGGTGTTAACATGTTAACATGCTAATGTTGGCGTTGATAGCATGCTAAATAAATATTAAATTTTAATAATACTAAATACTAATAATACTAAATCCATGCTCTCACACTCGGACGTCACTTTGGCTGCCCGCCCCCCGCGCCCCACGACCCGGGAGGTCATCTTTACACGTCGCAGCTGCTCGTTCTGCGAGGTGCGAGTCAAACGCGTCACGCCATCCGAGCTCGTCGAGTCATAGCGATGGATAAGTGGACATGACAGCTCACTGTTATAATTAGCCCGCTGATTGGCAACTTAAGTAAACGCCCCCCCCCTCGTTTCCCCCCTCGATGTGTACAAGTAACAAGTTGGACGATCTGCACTCTTGTCGAGCCGTCAGACTGACGGATAAATTAGCGCTTTTTTTTATTGACGATAACAAACGATTCTAACAAACGATTCCAAACGATTCACGGCGATGTAGCGGGTGATGCGGTTCCTCTCTGGTCCTGCAGGTGGCGGTGCTAACTTAAAAAAAAAATAACAATTTTTTAACAATAACAAAAAGTCCAAAGGTTAATTATAACATTAAAAAAAGTACAATATTTCCCCAGGATTTCGCCACATTTCCTGTTGTGTGCTTTTAATTTGAAAAATAAATTCCTAAAAAATGAAAGTCGAAAGTGAGAAAAATGGCCTCACATCACATCATTTTCATAGGTAGACACATATATAAACACATTGCATTATTATGCTAGGTGTTAACATGCTAATGTTGCCGTTGTTAGCATGCTATTATTAGCATAGCAGAATTTCTAGCCGTTTTCATAGGTAGACATATATAAACACTTTGCATTATTATGCTAGGTGTTAACATGCTATAATGTTGCCGTTGTTAGCAGGCTATCATTAGCATAGCAGAAATTCTAGCCATTTTCATAGGTAGACACATACTATATAAACACTTTGCATTATTATGCTAGGTGTTAACATGCTAATGTTGGCGTTGATAGCAGGCTATCATTAGCATAGCAGAAATTCTAGCCGTTTTCATAGGTAGACACATACTATATAAACACCTTGCATTATTATGCTAGGTGTTAACATGCTAATGTTGCCGTTGTTAGCATGCTATTATTAGCATAGCAGAATTTCTAGCCATTTTCATAGGTAGACACATACTATATAAACACCTTGCATTATTATGCTAGGTGTTAACATGCTAATGTTGCCGTTGTTAGCATGCTATTATTAGCATAGCAGAATTTCTAGCCATTTTCATAGGTAGACATATATAAACACTTTGCATTATTATGCTAGGTGTTAACATGCTATAATGTTGCTGTTGTTAGCATGCTAATATTATATATTAACAATAACAAAAAGTCCAAAGGTTAATTAATTATAACATTAAAAAAAGTACAATATTTCCCCAGGATTTTGCCACATTTCTTGTTGTGTGCTTTTAATTTGAAAAATAAATTCCTAAAAAATGAAAGTCGAAAGTGAGAAAAATGGCCTCACATCATCTGGTCTCTTTAGGGCCTCGTCTCCTCTGACGCTAATTAACGCTTTGCAGTGGATGAAAGCATCCATCAACATCAACGCTAACTCTCCACGCGTCTGTCACTTGTTGAGTGATTGTTTTCACACACACACACACACATGCACACACACACACACACACACACACACTGACTTATGTAGATGTCATATCCACGCGGTAACACCGTGATGTCTAAAATATAACCTCTGCTAGCGTACTGGAAGCAACAGTAGCGCCCTGCTGTTTTGAAGGACCTACTGCAAAAGACACTCATCAAAGATCCTCTATATGACAGACCCACCCTGCTGTTTTTAACGACTTACAGCCAAGTGATGTTTGTAAGAGCCCACTCAAGTCAAAGTACTCCCAAAGACGCAAACATTTGTGCTGTTTTTTTTACGGAAACCTATTGCAAAAACATGACTCAAAGATCCTCAGTATGACAGGAGAGCCTCACTCTTACTCTTACACTCGCCTACTGCGAAAGTCTGAGTCAAAGATCCTCAAAACGATTCCGCTACTCATGTTGTTTTTAAGAAGCGAGTCAAAAAATCCGCAATGCAACAAGGGAGCGCTCTGCTGTTTTTGAGGATCTGCTGCAAAAAACACTCATCAAAGATCCTTTATACAGTACATCAGATCCAACTACAAGAGTCCAAGATCTTACAGAGACTCAACCACCCGTGCTGTTTTTAGTAACCTACCGCAAAAACACGAGTCTTGTGCTCTGCTGTTTTTGAGGACCTGCAGCCCAAAGCTACAAAGACCCTCTATATGGGAGGGCTTTGATGTTTTTGAAGAGCTATTGCAAAAATGCTAGTCAGAGATCCTTTCTATGCTGTTTTTGGGGACATATTGAAAAAAATCCAGTAAAATACTATATTCTACACAACAAGAGCGCTCTGCTGTTTTTGAGCACCTCCGGCAAAAAAACTTGACTCAAATATTGTCTGTATGACAAGGGAGCACTTTGCTGTTTTTGAGTACCTAATGCAAAAAAACACTCATCAGAGATCCTTTATACAGTACATCAGATCCAACTACAAGAGTCCAAGCTCTTACAAAGACTCAACCACCCGTGCTGTTTTTAGTAACCTACTGCAAAAACACGAGTCTTGTGCTCTGCTGTTTTTGAGGACCTGCAAAAACTACAAAGATCCTCTATATGAAAATGGGAGTGCTTTGATGTTTTTGAAAGACCGATTGCACAAATGCTAGTCAGAGATCCTTTCTATGACAGGAACTCTCTGCTGTTTTTGAGAACCTATTGAAAAAACTCCAGTACAATATATTCTACATAACAAGAGCGCTCTGCTGTTTTTGTAGACTTCCAAGATCTTACAAAGACTCAACCACTCGTGCTGTTTTTAGTAACCGACTGCAAAAACACGAGTCTTGCGCTCTGCTGTTTTTGAGGACCTACAGAAACTACAAAGATCCTCTGTATGAAATGGGAGCGCTTTGATGTTTTTGAAAGACCGATTGCAAAAATGCCACTCAGAGATCTTTCCTATGACAGGAAACTCTTGCTATTTTTGAGGACCCTTGCAAAAATGCAAGTCAAAGATCCTTTATTTGACCGGAGCGTGTTTTTTTTTTTAAACCTTACTGCAAAAACACAAATTAAAGAAGGCAAGGTTAGCTATTTTTAAGAAACTACTGCAAAAATGCGAGTCAAACTTTTGTGCTGTTTTTGGGAACCTACTGCAACAACTCACTTCAAAGATCCTCTACATGACTGCCTGTTGAGAGCGCCCGCTCCGCTCTCCTTGGTGCTGACTTGTGCTAATGAACTGCAGATGAATCAGATGATTGGGTTGTAAAACTGCGTGGGAGGGATTACTCGTGTACGCAGCATAATGGTGACAAGGCGAGGCCGCTCACTGGGAGACGTTTCTCTGCTGTTGTTTATAATCGTGATTGCATCAGCCGTCCACATTTGCCAGCGTCACCAGAGCTTGGTTCCTATTGGTCCATTATGATGGACGCTTCCTTTTCTGGTGATCACGGCCTGACCCGCTTTGGGGCTTTTCTGATTCGGATTGAGAGATTCTCCCTTGATCCACTTTGTCGGCGGCCATGTTTGTGAAGCGTGAGACTCTTCATGCTGGGTTTATTACACTTCCGCACCTTCGCCGTAACACAAATAACGAAAACGATCCTCAACAGGCTCTTCGTGAAGCACTTTTAAAGCCTCGATCAATCCCGGGTCCCCTACAGTCGCCGGCTGCGTGGTCTCTATAATTAACGCTGAGTCAAAAAGCTTTTTATCAAGTGGAATATCACACTTTTGATTTCACACGCTGTTATTATCGTCGCAGCAGCCATCGAGGGGACAGTGTGTTCCCAGGACGATATGTCCGCCGACCTCTGCCACGAGGTTAGACAGATACTTTATTGATCTCAAAGGAATCTCTGGACATCGTGACCCTTGCTCAGACTCGATGAAGGACCGTATCGGTGCAAGTATAATTTGCTTTAGGTTAGCGGATTGCAGAATACTAGCATGATATTTTACCAGTGATGATTATTATAACAGTAATGCCAAGCCACTGCTACCATAATAACACACCTTACCCTGATACATCAATTTATGGAGTATTTGTGGTATTTGTGCCCCCAATCCTAATGAGAGGGTCTCTTCGAACCTGGGCTGGATGGATATGGACGTTGTTTCACATGGATGTGAAAATGTAGTATACGTCTTTGCCACAGAAGTAAACAGTCAGTGAGTTTTAGTACACAGTTTCACCACTACTGTTGTTGTATACATATAATAAAAGTACTGCCGAAAAATGCTAATCCAAAAAAAATCTAATCAACCTGGAGATCCCACTTCTTATGTGGGTGACCAAAACTTTGGTTCCCACGGATGTGAAAATCTCTTCACCACTATTTTTGTCTTACACATCTAGGAAAACGAAATTTATATTATTTGAGAAATTTATATATTTAGATAAATTTATAATATTACCAAGGAAAATCAACCTGAAGATCCCGCTTCTGACACCAAAAATGGAAATATGGGCCATCAACACATTGATGGTTACTGTGGAAGCGAAAATTTACACATCTTGACCACGTGGTAGCTTTGAAACGTCAACTCTGTAGTACATCATCACCACTATTGTTGTCTTTTATATCTAATAAATGTTCTGCCAAAAAAAATTTGCAATTCAAAATTTGTGAAATTAACCTGGAGATCCCACTTCTGACACCAAAAATGGAAATATGGGCCACCAAGACTTTGATGGTTACTGCGAATGTGAAAATGTACATATCTTGACCACTTGGTAGCTTTGAAATGGCCACTTTGGAGCATCCCTATTGTTGTCTTTTATATGAAATAAAGGTTCTGCCAAAGAAATTGTAATTCAAAACGATTAAAATCAACCTGGAGATCCCACTTCTGACACCAAAAATGGAAATATAGGCCACCAAAATTTGATGGTTACTGTGGATGCAAAAACTCACATATCTTGACCACGTGGTAGCTTTGAAAAAAAAAAATTGTAATTCAAAACGAGGAAAATCAAACTGGAGATCCCACTTCTGACACCAAAAATGGAAATATGGGCCATCAAGACATTGATGGTTACTGTGGAAGCGAAACCGTACATATCTTTGTCACGTGGTAGCTTTGAAACGACAACTCTGGAGCACCACTGTTGTTGACTTTTATATCTAATAAATGTTCTGCTAAATAAATTGTAATTCAAAATGATTAAAATCGAGCTGGAGATCCCACTTCTGACACCAAAAATGGAAATATAGGCCACCAAAATTTGATGGTTACTGTGGATGGGAAAACTCACATATCTTGACCACGTGGTAGCTTTGAAAAAAAATACTTGTAATTCAAAACGAGGAAAATCAACCTGGAGATCCCACTTCTGACACCAAAAATGGAAATATGGGCCATCAAGACATTGATAGTTACCGCGGATGTGAAAACGTACATATCTTTGTCACGTGGTAGCTTTGAAACGACAACTCTGGAGCACCACTATTTTTGACTTTTCTATCTAATAAATGTCCTGCCAAAAAAAATTGCAATTCAAAATAAGGAAAATCAACCTGGAGATCCCACTTCTTATGTGGGTGACCAAAACTTTGATGGTTACCGCGGATGTGAAAATCTTTTCACCACTATTGTTGTCTTGCGCATCTAGTAAAGGTTCTGCCAAAAAATGTCATTAAAAACGAGGAAAATCAACCTGAAGATCCCACTTCTGACACCAAAAATGGAAATATGGGCCACCAAAACTTTTATGGTTACTGTGGATGTGAAAACTTACATATCTTGACCACGTGGTAGCTTTGAAAAAAAATAATTGTAATTCAAAACGAGGAAACTCAACCTGGAGATCCCACTTCTGACACCAAAAATGGAAATATGGGCCATCAAGACATTGATAGTTACCGCTCATGTGAAAACGTACATAACTTTGTCACGTGGTAGCTTTGAAACAGCAACTCTGGTGCACCACTATTGTTGTCTTTTATATCTAATAAAGGTTCTGCCAAAATTTTTTTAATTAAAAACAAGTAAAATCAACCTGGAGATCCCACTTCTGACACCAAAAATGGAAATATGTGCCACCAAAACTTGAAAACAGTACCTGTTTCGAGGGGTGGGCTCCATCTTTTTAGCCCCAAACTATCTCATCTTCGTGGTATTTTAGGCATCTCCGTCAAACGCGACCTCTCGTCCCGCCATGTCACTGACATGACAGTTAAGTGACGGCTCACATGATCAGCGGCGACACGTCCACCTATGTAGAGGTGCTGCTGCTGCGGCAATACAAAAGGTTGGGGAGGGACGAGACGTACAAATGGAGGAATGGGGTTATCGGTCGTGAGAAGAAGGTGGAGGTAGTCGGACCATGTCTGGGGAAATGTGACTGCACTCCGCCAATGACAGGCACATCCATCAAGGAGTGTGGAGAGTACGAGCCCGCCATACGGTTAGCTCGTCTAACTCCGTGTTTGAACATCCTAAACATCCGCCGAGGAAACAAAGAGCATCGCTGCCGGGGGTCGGAGGTGCCGGCACAGGAAGAAAGGAGACGGGAGATGGAGATAGAAAGCTAAGGCAAAAATAAACCGCTGATAAATGCTCTGCTCCGAAATAGAACCTCCATCCTTCTCGTCCTCCATCACTCGATTATCTCCGCCCTTCCTTCCTCTCGCGTCGAACACGGCCGCCTCTGTGGTTGGGAACTTTTTACAGACAGCGCACCATCTGCGTGATCAATGGCGTTCATTCTGTCAAAGGAAATTCCACCGTGATGGATCTTTTCTTTTTGTATTCTCCGCTGAGCGAAAACTCTTTACTTCCACTGCCGAGGTGGCGTTTTTGGTGTCTTATAAACGCCATCACGACCGATGGGATGGGTGGTGGTTGGCTTCAGGTGCCTGGAAGAGGCATCGCGTTCAAAGTAAAACTGCAGAAGAAGCAGTCGTACAACAGTACTTAGTTTTGTGGCGACAATTCGGGAAATATATGGGATTTTTTTAATGAATTGCAGCCAAAATTCTTTTCAGTTTTACTTTTTCCCCACAAAAAAACTCAAAAACAACAAAAAATGGCTGACAACAAATATTTTTGTCCTTTTGAGTTCTGTAAAACGGTGTTATAAGGGACAGCGGGGTAATAAGGGACAATTTTTGGGGTATTAAGGGACCCTGGAGCTTTGTTGCCTTTTATATCTAATAAAGGTTCTGCCCCAAAAAAATTAAAATTCAAAACGAGGGACAAAGGGCAATTTTTGGGACTTACAAAAAAATTTAATTCTGCCTTTTCATGTTAAACAGGAAGCTGCTTTGTGTTGTTTTTATCAAAGAAGCATATATTCTTGAACAAATTTTCAAAAAACATTTTCCTGAAAATTGCCACTTATTGCCCCGCCGTCCCTTTTAGCCCCGTTTTACGGTACCAAATGTGATAAAAATCGAACATCTCCAAGGTTGGGCATTGTTTGAATTTGAGCAATTCCGGTTCCTAACTATTCTTGAATCCGATTCTTTCCAGTGGTAGGGTCATAAAAAGTTTGCATGGTGGAAATAAGGGTACTAACCGAAGTTTTTGGATGAAATATCTGAACGTCTCCAGTTTTTTTTCATTTTATGATGTGACCTTTTTATACATACCTCATTAATTACCCTGAATTTCTCACTGCGCTATTATTAACCAGTATATGAACATATGAACATAAATACTCAGAAGACTCTTTATATCGTTTTTTGACAGGCTATGTTGGATATTTGCTTACCAACCAGGTAAGCAAATATCCAACATAGTCTGTTTTTGCTTACCTACTTGGTAAGCAAATGTCCAACCTAGCCTGTCAAAGAGAAGGTGCAACACCAACACTTCCTCCTTGTTTGGTGTCTTTGTTTACTGCCGGCATGGAGCTCTAACATCGTCTCGGTTTTATTTTTTCTCCACATAAAGCTCACGCATCACTGACAAAACTTGGTGACAGCAAGTAGGCTGCCTTTCAGCACCAAAAATCGAACCTTTCTCACTTGTTTGCTTTACTTTTCAGAGACGAGGCATTAAATGCTTACTTTTTAACTTACGGCTTGTCATGAATGAAAAAAACCTCCTCCATTTTGGATATGAAACCTATAGAAGCCCGTTTCCACCACTGAAAAAAAAATATCCCAATGGTAAGTCAAAATAATGAGATAAAAAGTTGAGTTTCTATCTCGTAATTTTGACTTTTTATCTTGTAATGTCAACTTTCTTATCTCAAAATCTTGACTTTCTATCTTGTAATTTTGACTTTTTATGTCATAATTTCGACTTTCTTATCTCAGAATTTTGACTTTTATCTCGTAACTTCGACTTGTAATTTTGACTTTTTCTAAATTTTGACTTTCTATCTTGTAATTTTGACTTTTTATATCGTAATTTCGACTTTCTTATCTCAAAATTTCAACTTTCTATCATGTAATTTTGACTTTTTATGTCGTAATTTCGACTTTAATATCTCAAAATTTCAACTTTTTATCTTGTAATTTTGACTCGTAATTTCGACTTTCTTATCTCAAAATTTCGACTTTTTAGCTTGTAATTTCGACTCGTAATTTTGACTTTCTTATCTCAAAATGTCGACTTTTTATCAGGTAATTTTGACTTTTTATATCGTAATTTCGACTTTCTTATTTCAAAATTTTGACTTTTTATCTCGTAATTTCGACTTGTAATTTCGACTTTCTCAAAATTTCAACTTTCTATCTTGTAATTTTGACTTTTTATCTCGTAATTTCGACTTTCTTATCTCAAAATTTCGACTTTTTATCTGGTAATTTCGACTCGTAATTTCGACTTTCTTTCTCGTAATTTTGACTTTTATTTCACAATTTCGACTTTCTTATCTAAAGATTTAGACTTTTTATCTCGTAATTTCGATTCACTATTGGGGTAATTTTTTTTTCAGTGGCGGAAATGGACTTCCATAGAAACCACCTCTGACTTGCTCACCCCCCCCCCCCCCCCCCCCCAAAAAAAAAAAACTTTGCTAAATATCTTAAAATAAAGCCTGGAGCTCAAAAGTTGTCTCAATTGAACTTTTTTATTTATTTTGCAGCACCAAATGTGATAAAAATCTAACGTCTCTCACTTGTTTGCTTTACTTTTGAGAGAAGAGTCTTGAAGTTAAAGTTTGTCATGACATCCTGAAAGAAAAGACAAAAACTTGCCTATCGAATGTATCCCTCATGCAGCGTTTGTATCGGATGTTGTACTGTGCCGGCGCCGCTGACGGCGTGACCGGCGTGTGATGGGGGATGGCGTGGCCAACATGGCTGTAGGAGTGCGTCTCGGCGTCTCCTTATAGAAAAGGACACGGAGATGTGACAGCAGACAAGATAGCGTCATTTGTATTCCGTCATGGTGGATATCATCAAATGCCAGAATCTTCTCTCTCTCTCTGGTTCTCTCCTTCACACACACACATTATTGGTACGCCCCCTCGTGCCCGTGCGCGGCGGGCGTCTGTGCACCCGCCTGCTTATTCAAGTGGAATCGCTGGCTTTCTCTGCTGTTTTTTTGCCAATGATGCGTCGGTACGAGTCGCCCCAGACAGCGCTGCACTGTCCCACCCTCATTATATTTTCACACTCTGCTACACTGGCACATAGCGAGGGACACACACACACACACACACACACACACACACTGCAGTGGGCCTATAAGTGTGTGTGTGTGGTTTGAATCCACCGGTGCAGAAATTTGTATCTTTTTTTATGGCATTTTGAAGCAAGTAGCTGTTCACATTCTGTAAATGTTCCTCCTTTGTGGGCTCTGTAGGGGATGGCAGAAGGGGTGGGGGGTGGATGGGGTGGGGGGGGGGCACTCAAGAGTTTTGCATCATTCACTCTGAACTGACAAACTGACATGAAACATGGACTGCAATGTTCGGCGCGCCTACTGTACACTCATGAGATGAAACGCGAGCCCATTTTGTGCACATTTAAACAGGTTTCATCCTAAAGTCAACTTTGATATGCTTTAGAGTAGTCAGTGTACAGCTTGCACGGCAGTATGGATTCACTATGCGCTAAAATGAGTCAACACAAATCTATTATTGTGTCAACAGCTGGCAACACAAATGAGTAGCAACGTCACTGTGTCTTGTCTGCGGTCAGGCATGGTGGTGATACATTCCACGAGTGCTGCCGATTCTGTGGAGCTGTGGTTCATGCAGGGAAAGATTTGTACATGCGCCGCGACACTGTGAAGCTTTTTTTCGGGGGGCTTTTGGCAAGATAATTGCGTCATGTTGTTTGTAGAATCATGAAATAGGACTGCACGAGTGCTGCTGACATGGCTGTGGTTAATGGAGGGGAAGATCAACTGATAGGGAGGTAACTAAAGCGGTTTCAATCAACAAAACTAGCAAGTTTTTCTCTTTTGTGGTGCATTTTGGCAAGAAAATTGTGTCTTACATAAGGTCAAGCATGGCGGTGGTAGGGTACATGAGTCCTGCTGGCACCGGGGAGCTGCGGTTCATTGAGGGAAGGATTCCTACATATACATACACATACCGTACTGTAAAATTGTCTCAAGCAAAAAAAAAACATTTGTTTTTTTTCTGTGATACTTGTGTCTTGCCTATAGTTTAAGTTATCATGTTGGTAGTATACACGAGTGCCGCTGTTCATGCATGTATCATGCTTTGTCGTCCTGATAGGGATATAAACACGTGCTGTTTGTAGACAGCGTCACAAAAACTAGTGCGTTTTTCTGGTTTTGTCTTGCCTACAGTCAAGCACGGTAGTGGGAGCGTGCACGAGTGCTGCACTTGATTAAGGGATAGATTCCAATATGGTTTTAATATTGTCCACGAGCACGTTTTTTGAGTCATTTGACATAATTTGGTCAAGTCAAGCATGGTGGTGGCTGTGCCATGGTCTGGGCTGCTCGAGTGCTACCAACTCTGGAAGTCTTTTGAGCGGAAAGATAAATTCCAGCATGTACTATACTATGATGGTGAAGCAGAGCATTTTGCTTGAGTTTATTGATGCATGAAGGCATGCAGCATATCATACATTGTCCTCACCGGACTCATGCACTATTTGAGCGTCGTGACTAAAATCGACAGTATCGACAAAACAAGTTATTTTTTCTGTTTTTTGAGCAAGAAGTTTTGCCTAGCATGGTGGTGATCGTGTTACGGTGTGAGAATGCACGAGTGCTGCCGACTCCGTGGAGCTGTGGTTCATGCAGGGAAAGATTTGTACATGTGCCGTGACACTGTGAAGCCGAGCATCATTTCACAGTGTGAAAAAAAACTAGTATGTTTTTCTGGTTTTGTTTTGCCTACAGTCAAGCATGGTAGTGGTAGCGTGCACGAGTGCTGCACTTCATTAAGGGATAGATTCCTATATGGTTTTAATATTTTCCACAAGCAAGTTTTTTTTTAGTCATTTGGCATAATTCGGTCAAGTCAAGCATGGTGGTGGTTGTGCCACGGTCTGGGCTGCTCGAGTGCTACCAACTCTGGGAGTCCTGACTCATACACTATTTGAGCTTGGTGACTAAAATCGACAGTATCAACAAAATGAGTTTTTTTTCTGTATTTTGAGCAAGACAGAGTTTTTCTTGAGTTTTTGAGTTTTCTTGAGTTCATTGATGCATGAGTGCATGCAGCATATCATGCATTGTCCTTATCGGACTCATACACTATTGACTAAAATTGACAGTATCGACAAAACATGTTATTTTTTCAGTTTTTTGTTTTGCCTAGCATGGTGGCGATCGTGTCACGGTCTGAGTATGCACGAGTGCTGTCAACACTGGGAGAGATGCGGTTCAATGAGTGGGAAGATGAATTCTGACACGAATTGCGGTTATTGTGAAGCCCAAACCGGGCCGCGTGTCAGTTCCTGACACAATCTTGGTATACACAAGGTGGTGTTCAGTGTGTGTGTGTGTTCAGTGTGTGTGTGTGTTCAGTGTGTGTGTGTGTGTGTGTGTTTGGACGAGAAGGCAGCCAGATGTACACGTCCGATCAGGCCCATCTGCCATTCTTCTCCACCCCTCCTTCACACAAAAACCTCTATTCTGCCCGCTTTGCAAGGACGCGGCGTGACACACAAGCAGAAAGACAGCTGATAGTCAAAGCACGGTGTAGCGTGTAGGAAGAACGTGAAGAGAAAGACGGCGAGAAGACACGCCAGATGGTCGCCGGCGAGAGGAAGCACAAAGTGATACTCGATATCGTGTTGGTTAAATATTGACTCTTCTTTTTTTTTTTTTTTTACATTTCATTACATGAGCAACACTTTATCAGGAGGGTGGGTGATATATACGCAGCATGTTGGCTATTTAGCCCCAACGTAAACCATCGCACACGCAACAATAATAATAATAATAATATTCATAAAGCCCACTGGTGGCTTCAGCAGCGCAACCAGAAGGTGTGAGAAGGCTGCAACGTGTTATTCATTGATTTGCTGGTGTAACTAAATGCATGTCAACAATTAAAAGCCTCCATCTGGTACCCCCCCCCCCATCCCTCTACACCACATCCTGCTCGGCTTTTGGCGGGAAACTCAATAAGACATCTTCCAGATACTCCATTATTATACTCCGTTACCATGCTAGCAATGCTAACATGCTAATGTTATCCGGATACTGCTATGTGTTTATATAAGTGTCTTCCTATGAAAATTTATAAAAAATGCTTTTATGCCAATGTTACCATGCTAGCAATGCTAACATGCTAATGTCACCATACTAGCAATGCTGACATGCTGAAGTTAACATGCTAACACCTAGCATGTATATATGTGTCTATCAATGGAAATAACTACAGTGTCTTCCTATGATGAAATGTTTCTGTTACCATGCTAGCAATGCTAATATGCTAATATTACCATCAGCCCTTCCTATGAAAATTTATAAAAATGCCTCTATGCTAATGTTACCATGCTAGCAATGCTAACATGCTAATGTTACCATACTAGCAATGCTGACATGCTAAAGTTAACATGCTAACACCTAGCATGTATATATGTCTATCAATGGAAATACGTAACTACAGTGTCTTCCTATGAAAATTTATAAAAATGTTTCTATGTGTTACCATGCTAGCAATGCTAATATGCTAATGTTATGTCAGCACTTCCTATGAAAATTTATAAAAATGCCTCTATGCTAATGTTACCATGCTAGCAATGCTAACATGCTAATGTTATCCAGATAGTGCTATGTGTTTATATAAGTGTCTTCCTATGAAGCTTTATAAAAATGCTTTTATGCCAATGTTACCATGCTAGCAATGCTAACATACTAATGTCACCATAGTAGCAATGCTGACATGCTAAAGTTAACATGCTAACACCTAGCATGTATATATGTGTCTATCAATGGAAATAACTAGTCTTCCTATGAAAATTTATAAAAATGTCTCTGTGTTACCATGCTAGCAATGCTAATATGCTAATGTTACCATCAGCCCTTCCTATGAAAATTTATAAAAATGCTTTTATGCCCATGTTACCATGCTAGCAATGCTGACATGCTAATGTCACCATACTAGCAATGCTGACATGCTAAAGTTAACATGCTAACACCTAGCATGTATATATGTGTCTATCAATGGAAATAACTAGTGTCTTCCTATGAAAATTTATAAAAATGTCTCTGTGTTACCATGCTAGCAATGCTAATATGCTAATGTTACCATCAGCCCTTCCTATGAAAATTTATAAAAATGCTTTTATGCCTATGTTACCATGCTAGCAATGCTGACATGCTAATGTCACCATACTAGCAATGCTGACATGCTAAAGTTAACATGCTAACACCTAGCATGTATATATGTGTCTATCAATGGAAACAGCTACACTAACATTAGCATGCTAACACTCACTAACACAGGCTAAATTAATTTTGACTTTGGAACGAGAAAATAATGCACCGACACTCTTACGTTACATTAAGGAGTGGGACAATTGTTAGCAACAATAGCATAGCTACGTATGTGATGCTAACAGTGCTAACAGTACACTCCGGTTGTATAGTTTCTGCCAAATGCTAACAAATCAACAAGCACACAAACTTTTAGAATTGCCCCAATAACCACGATGATATACAAATTTTTAATGTCGTCTATAGGAATATTTCTCGACTATGCTTTCTTCTGCATGACGTATGTGTTGGAGGTGAAACGGTCTACATGTTGTGTGTCTGTGTGTGTCTGCGGGAGTCTCATGAAGCATATGTCGCTTTCCCTGACAGGGAATTACAGCAGCTGACACACACACAAACACACAAATACACACACGTGACCCTGGCCGACGGTTTGACCCTTGCACGGACCCATGAGGCCGCATGAGCTAACGCGGCTAAAACGAGAAAAAAACAAGATGGGGGATTTTAATTCCAAACTAAACATTTAGTTCCTAAACGATGCAACGTTTAGTCAGAAAAAACTTGCCGGCTTTAAAAAGGCCAGCAGGAGCAGATTGATGTCAGCTCCGTAGGTGGCGCTATAACCTGATGTCACAGCTTTGCGAGCTTGGCTGCCGGTAAAGCTGGCAACGCTACACACTGGGCTTCGTTGGCACCGCAACCACTACACGACCCCCCCACCATGACCTGCTGCTTACTGGACTTGCATTCATATCGTTGAATGGAGATTTTGCTTTGGATTTTTTATTTATTTATTTATTTATTTGAAGTATGTGTGGTCATATCACTGTTACATTTGTTCACTTCCTGCTTTCCTAATATAGTTTAAGTATTTTTTTGTTGTTTATTTATATATATATTTTTAAAATGATATATTTTTTTATTTTTGTCACGTACCGAAGTATGTATGGTCATATCACTGTTACATTTGTTCACTTCCTGCTTTCCTAATATAGTTTAAGTATTTTTTTGTTGTTTATTTATATATATTTAAAAAAAAAAGATATATATTTTTATTTTTTTGTCACGTACCGAAGTATGTATGGTCATATCACTGTTACATTTGTTCACTTCCTGCTTTCCTAATATAGTTTAAGTATTTTTTTGTTGTTTATTTATATATATATATTTTTAAAAATGATATTTTTTTTTGTCACGTACCGAAGTATGTATGGTCATATCACTGTTACATTTGTTCACTTCCTGCTTTCCTAATATAGTTTAAGTATTTTTTTTGTTTTTTATTTATTTATATATATATTTTTAAAAATTATATATATTTTTTGTCACATACCGAAGTATGTATGGTCATATCACTGTTACATTTGTTCACTTCCTGCTTTCCTGAGTTGTTTTTGTTTTTATTTATATATATTGAAAAAAAATATTTTTATTTTTTTTGTCATGTACCGAAGTATGTATACTCATATGACCTCATATACTTCGGTACATGACAATGTAACACATATTTTTTTAAATATTTTAAATTTTTTTGTGATATGTAATATTAAAAACATTTAATATTTTTTAATTTTTTGTCATGTATCAAAGTATGAGGTGATATGACCTTACATACTTTGTTTTTTTTTGTTTTTTATTTATATATTAAAAACATTTTTATATTTTTATTTTTTGTCATGTACTGAAGTATGAGGTGATATGTCCATACATACTTCGGTATGTGACAAAAAAAAAATACATTTTTTACAAATATATAAATAAACAAACAAACAAAAAAAACTTAAACTATATTAGGAAAGCAGGAAGTGAACAAATGTAAAAGTTACTGATTGTAAAAGTACCAGATGGAGGGGTAGGATTTAATAAGCTTTGCTTCTTCCTACTCCTTTTGGACATGTGGAACTGTGAACTGATTATGGGATGCACTCAATTGTAATCTGATGCAGGTTCAAATGAAATAAAACCATTACCATTACCATAGATAAGTTTCAGGAAAATATCTGCTCCCAACTATAAAAGGGAGCAAACCAGCTTTTTGCTTTTGTGAGAACATTACAGAGTCACCTTCCATCCCGTAGCTGACATTTTCTGTACTCTCGTCCCCTCGCAAATTGGTTGATGCAGTGTAAAAAAAATCAAACAAAAAAAAAACAAGTTGCTACAGAACAGCGTCACCTTGTCTTCTTTTGATAAGAAATAGATCACAAAAACCCGCAGTAATCCTCCGATCCAACCTCCCGGAATTGTATCGTAAATACACTTGGAATTGGATAATAAAGTGCATGGAAATATATTGTGAAGGGTGCAGTGTGTCATTTTCCCCTACATGGCGCTATAAATCCTTTTCAATTGGCGGGAAAAAAGTGATACATTCCACTTAGATCCCCGTGTGATGCCGACAACTGGCGCGCTCGCTTTCTCCGTGTCAGCGCCTTGAAAGGTGACGACTCCTGCCAAACGCTCCATGAAGGAAAATGTCTTCCGTGGCTAAATGACGCCGGAATTCTTATCATTCATACTTGGAAATGTCAATGTCTGAAGCGTAGTTAGCATGTACTTTATGTCATAATCATTACCATGGCAAAGGAATTGGGGAAGTCTGTCGCTTGCCTTTGGTCACAAATGAGCAAGCAGCGTATTATTATTATTATTATTATTATTATTATTATTATTATTATTATTATTATTATTATTTATTGTGTGAATTATGTATTATTATTATGTAAATTGTTTATTAATAATAAATAATAATAATAATAATAACAATAATAAAATAACTATAATATAACTATAATAATAAAATAACTATATAATTATTATAATAATTATTATTATTTATAAATGATTTATTAAATAATTTAATGTTAACATGCTAACACCAGGCATGTATATATGTGTCTATCTATGGAAATAACTATGCTAATGTTAGCATGCTAACACCAATAATGTAAGTGTCTTCCTATGAAAATTGATAAAAACGCTTCTATGCTAATGTTACCATGCTAGCAATGCTAACATGCCAATGTTACCATGCTAGCAATGCTAACATGCTAATGTTAACATGCTAACACCTAGCATGTATATATGTGTCTATCTATGGAAATAACTACACTAATGTTAGCATGCTAACACCAATAATATAAGTGTCTTCCAATGAAAATTTATAAAAATGCTTCTATGCTAATGTTACCATGTTAGCAATGCTAACATGCCAATGTTACCATGCTAGCAATGCTAACATGCCAATGTTACCATGCTAGCAATGCTAACATGCTAATGTTAACATGCTAACACCTAGCATGTATATATGTGTCTATCTATGGAAATAACTACACTAATGTTAGCATGCTAACACCAATAATATAAGTGTCTTCCAATGAAAATTTATAAAAATGCTTCTATGCTAATGTTACCATGTTAGCAATGCTAACATGCTAATGTTACCATGCTAGCAATGCTAACATGCTAATGTTAACATGCTAACACCTAGCATGTATATATGTCTATCAATGGAAATAACTATGCTAATGTTAGCATGCTAACACCCAACAATGTACCAGGAAGGCTAAATGAATTTTGACTTTGGAACACTGTGACTGTGTTGAGAAATATGGAAGTAGTTACAACGCTTTAGATCAAAGGCATTCTGTACTCCAAAAAATGGGAATCTCAAGAAAAGTGGGAATTCTCGGGACGTGCAAAAGTTTTTAGTTTTGGATTGGATTGGTCTAAATCGTTAATAAGTTATAGAAAAGGGGGGAATTTGGGGAAAATTACATTTTGGATCACCACAAAAATGTAATCAGTTCTTTCGTATCCCATTTCCGGAAATCCCTGAAAATTTCACCCCAATTCATTCCGAGCCTTTCAAGTTATTTTGAACACTCCATCAGACAAATGCCGGCAAAACCATAATTTTGGACTTGCAATTAAGCTTTGCGGAGGTAAATATTTTCCTTTTTGAAGGAACATGAGCAGACAGAAAAAAATAAATCACAGAATTCCAATAATAAAACACGGAATTCCATAGTTTTCCAAGAAAACGTCCCACTCTGTATGGGCATGCAGCATATCCTGCACTACCTTGACTATTCCAGACAACATCAAAGCACCATTTTAATGAGTTCTGTCCTTTTTCTTTCAGTTTTCGGCGGTAATTCAGGAGCAACCGGAAGCAGTCCAGGCGCCGGGCCCGACTCGGCACAGCCTCGTTTCTCCGCCTCCCTCCCCACCTACCTCCCGGTGCAGTGCCAGCTGAGCGGCGCCGACTCCGCCTTCTTCCTGCGGGAAGCCAATCAGGACGTCATGCGCAACGGCAGCCTGGCGACGCGCACCGAGCCCTTCTTCCTGCATCAGCTGGAGGCGGGCGTGGCTGCGCCGCACGCCCTCCCCTCGGTCGCCTGCGGCTACGGCAACATGAGCGTCGAGCAGACCGTCCCGGTGGAGCTGCTTCAGGGGCCTCCGCCGGGTCTGCAGCTGATGGCCGAGCATGTGACGCTCAACTGGAAAGTCAAGGGTCACGTGGTGGTGCCCAGAGTGGGGTCCACCAATCCCTGGATTCAGGTACTTTTTGTAGTTCTTCAGATTCTTTTGGGGGGTTTGTGGCTATTCCAATAGCCACGTATACATGGACCCAAATATTCCAAATGTGACCCTCAACTGGAAAGTCAAGGGTCACGTGGTGGTGCCCAAAATGGGGTCCACCAATCCCTGGATTCAGGTACTTTTTGTAGTTCTTCAGATTCTTTTGGGGGTTTTGTGGCGTTATTTGCGTGTTCATGAATCAGTTCTTGGACCGCCACCCATGATGGTAGGAACCATCACAGAAGTCCAGCATAATATGGGTTGGGCTGTGGTAGAGGGCGGGATTCTAACTGACCGCGGCGCACTTCCTTAGTCATATGTTTTTCTTCCAGGTTCTGTTTTACTTGGTGGGGCGTCGTTGGGATGAGTTGGACCCCCCGCTCCCGGGCCTCCTTCCCTGCGTTCGAGCCGTGGTGGTCCGAGACGCTAACGAAGCGGCTCCATCAGCCGGATGCCGACTCGTGGGACCGACAGGAATCTGCGTTGTGCGCTTGGAAATTCCCGCCGCCTGGTTTACGCCCCTGCAGGCGCGAAGGAGACCCGGCGAAGCGTCGCTGCCGTCCGTGGAGGTGTATTACTCCATCGTACCAGTAGAGGGCACAGGACTGGAGTGTCCGTCTATTGTTAACGAAGCGTTGAAAAGTCCCGTTATGAACACGGGGCCTCTCGGTCTCGGCGGAGTGTGGAGCCCCCTGGTGGACGGAGGACTTCAGGACATGCAGAAAGTTGGCTCTGTCGCAATGACTCTGGGTCCGGTTTCCCCAAAAGGAGAGATACTGACGCTGGATGATAACGTGGAGGTTCTGGTGCCTCCCAGTCCGGTCCGGCTCGGCAAGACCGTGTCATTCGGCATCTACATGAAGACGTACCCTCACGTGGAGCAGTTCACACTGAGGTAGGAGAGCAAATGCTTATTTTCTTTCGCTGAACAACCGCCGCCTCCTGAGGTTGACGGCTGTCACCTTTGTGTACTCAGCCTCTTTTCAGGAGCCAGCAATGCAAATAACACGCTCATGAATATTCATAAGGGATGTGAGAAGGGAAGAAAAGGGAAAACGAGACGTAGGCGAGGGAGAAGCTGACGGAAAACGCTTAAGCGCTTGGTCTTGTCTGTTTGGAGGCTGAAAGTGCAGGTCTAACGGGTCTCAAATACCGTGTTGGTGTGGTTAGGTTGCAGTCTTTATGGTGCTGTTTGGATCGGTACAGGGTAATGGTAATTGGTAATGGTAATGGTAATTGGTAATGGTAATGGTAATGGTTTTATTTCATTTGAACATGCATCAGATTACAATTGAATGCATCCCATAATCAGTTCCCAGTTCCACATGTCCAAAAGGAGTAGGAAGAAGCAAAGCTTATTAAATCCTACCCCTCCATCTGGTACCTTTACAATCAGTAACTGTTACATTTGTTCACTTCCTGCTTTCCTATTTTATTTTATTTTATTTTATTTTATTTTATTTTATTTTATTTTATTTTATTTTATTTTATTTTATTTTATTTTATTTTATTTTATTTTATTTTATTTTATTTTATTTTAGTTTAGTTTAGTTTAGTTTAGTTTAGTTTAGTTTTGAGTTTATTTTATATATATATATAAGAAGCAAAGCTTATTAAATCCTACCCCTCCGTCTGGTACTTTTACAATCGGTAACTGTTGCATTTGTTCACATCCTGCTTTCCTAATATAGTGTAAGTTTTTTTTTTACATTTTTATTTTTTTTTAATTTTTGTCACTTTAATTTAATTTAATTTAAATTAGTTTAGTTTTAATTGAATTTAATTGAATTTAATTGAATTTAATTGAATTTAATTGAATTTAATTGAATTTAATTGAATTTAATTGAATTTAATTTTTTAAATATTTTTATTCTATATCATTTCTTTTTAATTTTTAATTTTTAATTTTTAATTTTTAATTTTTAATTTTTAATTTTTAATTTTTAATTTTTAATTTTTAATTTTTAATTTTTAATTTTTAATTTTTATCAGCAAGTTGAAGTATTTGTAATTTTAGAAATAAGGAGTTAGTATGTTCTCTGTAGGCGCCATTATGAATTATCCTTACTGACCTTTTTTGCAGTACATTTAGCGAGTGTTGGTATATTTGGTAGACTCAGATCGGGTTAGCGTGTGGGCGGGATAGCATTAGCTGCATAAATGGTCCTGTACCTCGAGACAAAACAACGTTTGGGTCGAAAAAGACCAAACCACGGCGAGAGATATCGCCAACTTGAGGTTGAATCGCTAAATGGTTCTCAGGTGTGCTTTCACGGAGGTCACCCACATCGTTTCCCTGCTCCATTATCTCAGGAAACAAAGTATTTTGGCTAGGCCGCATGAAGTAATTCCAAAAGCCTCACAAAGAACATGGCGGCATTAGCATAACAATTCCTTACAAAGGAGCACAGCGTCCTCTTAGCGATTCCTATTAACTGATCTGAAATGTTCTGAAGGGCCATTTTGGTCATGTGACCTCAAGGCGAGCATCATTATCCGAGGATAAAGAAGGTTCTTGGACTTATTTGGTGCCCTTGGACACTGTAGCCACGGAAACATGGACCCAAATATTCCAATAGCCACGTATACACATACATGGTGAATAGCGTATACAAACCTACCGTAAAATACTAGTCAAAGATCCTCTATACAGCACGATCTCACTTCTGGCTTTTGGAATCGGCCACTAAAAATGCTTGTGAAAGACCCTTCATACGAATGCTTGGCTCTTTAAGGAACTACTGCAGCAAACCTACTGTAAAAATGCTAGTCAAAGATCCTCTATATAGCATGATCTCGCTTCTGGCTTTTGGAATCGGCTGCTAAAAATGCTTGTGAAAGACCCTTCATACAAATGCTTGGCTCTTTAAGGAACTACTGCAGCAAACCTACTGTAAAAATGCTAGTCAAAGATCCTCTATATAGCATGATCTCGCTTCTGGCTTTTGGAATCGGCCGCTAAAAATGCTTATGAAAGACCCTTCATACGAATGCTTGGCTCTTTAAGGAACCACTGCAAGTAAACCTACCGTAAAAATGCCAGTCAAAGATCCTCTATATAGCACGATCTCACTTCTGGCTTTTGGAATCGGCTGCTAAAAATGCTAGTGAAAGACCTTTCATACAAATGCTTGGCTCTTTAAGGAACTACTGCAGAAAACCTTGGGTAAAAATGCTAGTCAAAGATCCTCTATACCACTGGAGCACTCTGCAGCTATTAGTACCTACTGCAAAAACGGTAGTCAAAGATCCTCTACATAGTATGAACGCTCTTCCGAATACGCTAGTCAAAGATCCTCTATACCACTGGAGCACTCTGCAACTATTAGTACCTACTGCAAAAACGGTAGTCAAAGATCCTCTACATAGTATGAACGCTCTTCAGAATACGCTAGTCAAAGATCCTCTATGTGAATGTTATGGGCATGCCCCATTGACTATTCTGTTGGATTATAGCGCCGCATGTAGACAAGAGATTGGACTATTCCTGTCCTTATAGGGACATCCCACCTAACGTAAAAATTAAAAAAATCAGGCTTCGCTACACGCCTCAAAATAAATCCTGGCACTTAAAAGGTCATCAAAACCTGCCATTTTGTCAACAAAATTAACATTATTTGGTGATCCACCTCTCTCATTTGTTATATTACCGCCTCTGACTTAGCTAAATCACCCCCCCCACCCAAGAAAATGACATATAACTATGCAATATATGATCTATATGTGATGTATGGCATCAAGGTGCAACAATTGGCAACAAGGGCAGCAGTTAAGACTCCTGCTTGAAGTCCGGCTGGCGGATAATCTCACATGTTGGGAACAGTCAGACATGTCATTAGGCTTAAGTGGATTGTGGCCCTCCCTGCATGCAAGTGTGGATGTGTGTCATAATCAGGCTCAAGTGTGCTCCATCACACTAAGGTGATGTGATTATGATAAACTGCTGTGGAGATGGAGGAGCACGTAGGTAGGATGGGCGCCGTCGAGGGCGAGATGGATGAAAGGTGAAATGTACCTCAGCTTGTTTTTTTATACTCTGTGTGTGTGTGTGCATTATGTATCAATATATTTTACAATTTTTAGAATTTTTTATTATATGTCATTTAAAAATATTTTAAATATATTTTTATTAAAATATTTTAATACATTTATTTTGTTTATTTTACATTTAAAAGGTTTATATATATATATATGTGTGTGTGTGCACAATACGTATAAATATATTTTACAATTTTGTGATATTTTCAATTATATTTTCTTATTTAATGTAATTTAAAAATATTATTAAATATATTTTTATTCAAATATTTTAATATTTTTAATTAATTTATTTTTTTATTTTACATTTTATATCACATTTAAAAGGTGAAATATACCTCCACATGTTTATATGTGTGTGTGTGTATGTATATGTGTGTGTGCAATATGTATAAATATATTTTACAATTTTTAGATATTTTTAAATATATTTTTATTTAATGTAATTTAAAAAATATTATTTATGTTTTTATTCAAATATTGTGCAATTTTAAATAATTTATTTTGTTTATTTTTTACATTTCATATCACATTTAAAGGTGAAATATACCTCAGCTTGTTTTTAATATATATATATATATATATATATATATATATATATATATATATGTGTGTGTGTGTGTGTGTGTGTGTGTGTGTGCACGCAATACGTATAAATATATTTTACAATTTCTTGATATTCTTAAATATATTTTTTATTTAATGTAATTTAAATTTAAATAATATTTAAATAATAAATAATATTAAATGTAATTCAAATATTTATTTTTTTTAAATAAATTTATTTATTTTACATTTTATATCACATTTAAAAGGTGAAGTATACCTCAGCTTGTTTATTACAATTTTTTGATATTTTTAAATATCTTCTTTATTTAATGTAATTTAGAAAATATTATTAAATATGTTTTCATTCAAATATTTAAATGTAAAATTCAACAACATTTTTATTTCATGAAAAGATTAACTGCTATGTTGTCAAAGTACTTTTTAAGCTAGGTACAGTATACTATATATATATATATATATACTGCGACTGAATCAGGAGCGCCTCTGCTGGTGGCATCCAATTAGTGCACTCCGTCAGGATGCAATTAATCAAGAATCAGTTCCAAACGATTGATTAATTAATTCTAATGCCCATCCCTAGTAAAGCTACGGAAAAGACACAAACGAACGACTCACACTGATGACTCCAAGATCCCCGAATCAATGAAAGCTAAGCCGCACGGCGTTCCGATCGCACTCCCGCTAATTAACCAATGTTTGATTGTAATGACGCCGCGTGTCTTTTCATCTTGCCGAATTTAAAAAAAGTGTCCTGGGAGTTTCCAAGGTTGTTGGACTCTAACCCTTTTTTTTTTTTTTTTATTTGTCGAGTGTTCAGCATTTCAGCTTCGTTCACGATGCGCATTCTAGCCCCAAAAATGACCTACAGGGAATATTTTGGTGTCCAAACTTTTATACATCCATTAAGTGTCCACTACACATCATGAAATAACCTTTTCTGTTACATTCATTCATCGTTTTGGGGGTTTTGGGACCCCCTGTGAGTCATGGAGTTTTTAGCACAGTGAAAAATGAAATTATGCAACTTTGCAACTTCATTCGAGCTTTGCGATATCTGTGAAATTGTACTAAAATTATATAATTCTGGTAAAATCTGAACATTTTTTCTGCCTTTTTTCTCTTAAAAAGGCATAATTCCACCGCACGGTGGTCGAGTGGTTAGCACGCAGACCTCACAACTGGGAGACCAGGGTTCAATTCCACCCTCGGCTATCCCTGTGTGGAGTTTGCATGTTCTCCCCGTGCATGCGTGGGTTTTTTCCGGGTACTCCGGTTTCCTCCAACATTCTAAAAACATGCTAGGTTAATTAGCGACTCCAAATTGTCCATAGGTATGAATGTGAGTGTGAATGGTTGTTTGTCTATATGTGCCCTGTGATTGGCTGGCCACCAGTCCAGGGTGTACCCCGCCTCTCGCCTGAAAACAGTAACCAGCAGTAAAAACATAGGTAACTTTCAGGAAAATATCAGTTCCCAACTAAAAACAAACAAAAAAATTGTAGATTTGTAACAATATAAACAACACAAAAGGGCTCATTTATTCACAAAAATAATACTTTGGGCTGCACTGTGGTCGAGTGGTTAGTGCGCAGACCTCACAGCTAGGAGACAAGGGTTCAATTCCACCCTCGGCCATCTCTGTGTGGAGTTTGCATGTTCTCTGGGTTTTGTCCAGCAGTAAAAACTTTCAGGAAAATATCAGTTCTCCGGATACTCCGGTTTCCTCCCACATTCCAAAAACATGCTAGGTTAATTAGCGACTCCAAATTGTCCATAGGTATGAATGTGAGTGTGAATGGTTGTTTGTCTATATGTGCCCTGTGATTGGCTGGCCACCAGTCCAGGGTGTACCCTGCAGCTGGGATAGGCTCCAGCACCCCCTGCTACCCTTAATTAGTTAATATACTAAAATTACATAATTCTGGTAAAATCTGAACATTTTTTTTCATTTTGTTTCTCTTAAAAAGGCATAATTCCACCGCACGGTGGTTGAGTGGTGACCATGTATGCCACACAGTCAGGCAATCGGGAAGACCTTGGTTCTCTTAATATTCTGACTATTCCGACTTCTGATTTGTTTTCATTTTTGTTGTACTTTTATGTAAATATCGTGTTTTTAAAGCACAAAAAATGTGCAGTGGGCCTATAAAACAAGTTCGCAAATGACCCACGGGATGCAGTTTGGACACCCCTGATCTGCAGGAATGGAGACTATTAAAGTAATTTAGCCAAACATGCTATGAAAGGACAAGAGTTGTTGTGGTGTTGACACTAGTCGTGCTATTTTCCTTCATTCAGTCAGTGTGTGTGTGTGTGTGTGTGTGTGTGTGTGTGTGTGTGTGCGTGTGTGTGTGTGTTGTCAGATGTAAGAGATTAGTCGATTTTCCCGGGATCAGAGAGGAGATGAACTTCCGCTGAGCGCCGAGTCCTCTGGTGGCCACTTTTCCCGCTCCTCGCCGGGGAAGCTTTTATTCCTCAACACCCCCCCCCCCCCACCACCATTGATTCCACTTGCGACTCGCTGACGCCCCCCCCACGAGTCAATACTTCCTTTGCTGAGTACGAGCCCGAGTAGCCCACTTGACGACGTGCTTTTTTTTTTTTTTTTTTTTTTGTGAGCTTGGAAAAAGGCCAATGTTTGCGTCCTTCATTCATTCAGGAAACTCCACAGGAAGTCAAGTTTTGGCGTCTGTGTTTGGAATACAACAAACATTGACGCGAGCACGCAAGCCAAAAAGCGACGAGTCCAAAGCAATTTCTTGACAATAGATCTGTGAGAGCCTGCAGATCCACAAAAGTGCAAGTGGAAGCAAACACCGTGCTGACTTCAAATGGTTGTGATTATTTCCTGGGCGGCTTCTTCAAGGGGACAAGGGAACAACACACTGGAGGGGTGGGGGGGGGGGGGCGATCAAGGGGATATCAACAAGACCAAAAGATCTTCTACATGGCAGGAGCGCTCTTGTGTTTTTAGGAATCGACTGAAAAAACACCCGTCAAAGATCCTTTATATGACAGGACTATTGCGGAAAACACCAGTCAAAGATCCTCTATACGCCTGCTCTGATTATTTAAGGAGCTACTGCAAAAAAACGCTACTTAAATATAATTTATATAACAGCTCTCTTCTTTTGTTGGGAATCTACATCAACGTGTTAGTCAAAGATCCTCTATATAGCACGATCTCACTTCTGGCTCTTGGAATCGGCTGCTAAAAATGCTTGTGAAAGACCCTTCATACGAATGCTCGGCTCTTTAAGGAACCACTGAAGCAAAGCTACCGTAAAAAATGCTAGTCAAAGATCCTCTATACGAATGCTGTCTTTAAGGAACTACTGAAGCAAAGCTACCGTAAAAATGCCAGTCAAAGATCCTCTATATAGCAAGATCTCACTCCTGGCTCTTGGAATCGGCCGCTAAAAATGCTTGTGAAAGACTCTTCATACAAATGCTTGGCTGTTTAAGGAACTACTGAACCAAATCTACTGTAAAAATGCTAGTCAAAGATCCTCTATATAGCACGATCTCACTTGTGGATTTTGGAATCGGCTGCGAAAAATGCTAGTGAAAGACCCTTCATACGAATGCTTGGCTCTTTAAGGAACTACTGTAGCAAACCTAGGGTAAAAATGCTGGTCAAAGATCCTCTATATAGCACGATCTCGCTTCTGGATTTTGGAATCGGCCATGAAAAATGCTTGTCAAAGACCCTTCATACGAATGCTTGGCTCTTTAAGGAACTACTGCAGCAAACCTACCGTAAAAATGCTAGTCAAAGATCCTCTATATAGCATGATCTCACTTCTGGCTCTTGGAATCGGCCGCTAAAAATGCTAGTGAAAGACCCTTCATACGAATGCTTGGCTCTTTAAGGAACTACTGCAGCAAACCTATGGTAAAAATGCTAGTCAAAGATCCTCTATACCACTGGAGCACTCTGCAGCTATTAGTACCTACTGCAAAAACGGTAGTCAAAGATCCTCTACATAGTATGAACGCTCTTCAGAATACGCTAGTCAAAGATCCTCTATACCACTGGAGCACTCTGCAGCTATTAGTACCTACTGCAAAAACGGTAGTCAAAGATCCTCTACATAGTATGAACGCTCTTCAGAATACGCTAGTCAAAGATCCTCTATGTGAATGTTCGGCTCATGGAAGGAATTTCGGAAAACACACTACTCAAAGATCCTATATATATCAGCTCTTTTTTGAAAAACGCTTGTCAAAGATCCTCTACATGACAGGAGGGCTGCGTTGTTTTTAAGGGAGCTCCTGCAGAAAATACCAGTCAAAGATCCTCTGTACAAATGCTCTTCTTATTTAAAGGCACTGGAATGCATAGCTGTTTTTTTTTAGATCAACTGTATAAATGCCAGTCAAAGATCCTCTATACCACTGGAGCACTCTGCAGCTTTTAGCACCCATGTCAGAAACGGTAGTCAAAGATCCTCTACATACATAGTATGCAAGCTCTTCAGAAAACGCCTTTGCATGACAGGAGGGCTGCACTGTTTTTAAGGGAGCTTTTGCAGAAAACGCCAGTCAAAGATCCTCAATAAAAGTGCTCAACTCCTGTAAGAAAGTACTGCAAATACGTTACTCAAAGATCCTTTATATGGCAACTCTCTTCAGAACACGCTAGTCAAAGATCCTCTGTACAAATGCTTTTTTTTAGATCTACTGTATAAATGCCAGTCAAAGATCCTCTATACCACTGGAGCACTCTGCAGCTTTTAGCACCTACGTCAGAAACGGTACTCAAAGATCCTCTACATAGTATGAACGCTCTTCAGAAAACGCTTGTCAAAGATCCTCTGCATGACAGTAGGGCTGCGCTGTTTTTAAGGGAGCTCCTGCAGAAAACGCCAGTCAAAGATCCTCAAAAAAAAGTGCACAACTCCTGCAAGGAAGTACTGCAAATATGTAACTCAAAGATCCTTTATATGGCAACTCTCTTCAGAGTATGCTAGTCAAAGATCCTTTAAATGAATGTTCGGCTCATGGAAGGAGGTTCTGAAAAAACGCTACTCAAAGATCCTTAATATATCAGCCCTTTTCCGAAAAATGCCAGTCAAAGATCCTCAATAAAAGTGCTTGACTCCTGTAAGGAACTACTGCAAATACGCTACTCAAAGATCCTCTATATAGCAACTCTGTATAATGTAAAAATGCTAATTTAAGAACTCCTACAAAAAAGCTAGTCAAAGATCCGCCGTAAAAAAAAGCAATTGTGATTAAGGAACTACTCAGTGAGAGTATCAGCGTTGCGGTTAAAACTTGTTAGCTAGCACCGAGGCTGACTGCTGTTGACGTTTTAGTGACACGGCGCGTTTAGCTTCCAGTCCTCTCACATTTCAGCTCGCCGTCCAATGCCGCTGTGGTCGGAGTGAATTAAACAGGAGCTACACGAGTGCCATGAATAATGAAAGCACGGCAGCTGACAACAGTCGAGTCTTCCGCGGTTTTGCCTTACCAAGAAAAAAAAACGGTGGAAGTTGAATTAGCTGAAAGAACCAGCGACTGTGTTTTTAAAATACCACGCGCAGTACTACGTGAAAGCTCTACGTCTTAGTTTATTAGCTGTCTCTTGAGAATTTCTACAACGCTGGGAATACGATCAACCGGTTCATATCCCAACCACGGAGTCACTCCGTCTTTGTTTATTCCCCTTAATCCTGACGCCATTATCATTCTGTCTGGAGCGCTCTTCCTTCACTCTCCCTGCCACTGGTGAATATTCATGGCTGCGTTATTGTCAACAACACCGCCTCCCGAAAGAGGCCGAGTACACAAAGGTGACAGCCGTCAAGCCCGAGGTAGCGCCGCTGTTGTCGGAATGTGGGCAAAGTGGGAGGTGGAGACGAGATGGAGTTAGCTCAGTAAAAAAAAAAAGAGTCGTGGGATGAATACGGGAAGGAGCAAATCCTGGTCGTGGAACTGTGGACTCTACACTCTCAGGAGGGTCCTTTGCCCTTTGACCGTGTTCTTTGAGGAATCCTGACGGGAGTACTCTTGGAGTAAAAGGTACCAAATTCCATGAGGAATCCTGATCCTTAAGTTTGTGGAACTGTGGACTCTACACTCTCGGGAGGGTCCTTTGCCCTTTGACCGTGTTCTTTGAGGAATCCTGACGGGAGTACTCTTGGAGTAAAAGGCACCAAATTCCTTGAGGAATCCTGATCCTTAAGTTTGTGGAACTGTGGACTCTACACTCTCGGGAGGGTCCTTTGCCCTTCAACCATGTTCCTTGAAGAATCCTGACGGGAGTACTCTTGGAGTAAGAGGTACCAAATTCCTTGAGGAATCCTGACGGAAGTACTCTCGGAGTGAGAGGTACCAAATCCCTTGAGTAATCCTGATGGGAGTACTCTTGGAGTAAGAGGTACCAAATCCCTTGAGGAATCCTAACGGGAGTACTCTTGGCGTAAGAGGTACCAAATTCATTGAGGAATTCTGGCTGGAGTACTCTTGGAGTAAGAGATACCAAATCCCTTGAGGAATCCTGACGGGAGTACTCTTGGAGTAAGAGATACCAAATCCCTTGAGGAATCCTGACGGGAGTACTCTCGGAGTAAGAGGTACCAAATCCCTTGAGGAATCCTGACCGAAGGTACCAAATTCCTTGAAGAATCCTGACGCGAGCACTCTTGGAGTAAGAGGTACCAAATTCCTTGAGGAATCCTGATGGAAGTACTCTTGGAGTAAGAGGTACCAAATCCCTTGAGGAATCCTAACGGGAGTACTCTTGGCGTAAGAGGTACCAAATTCCTTGAGGAATCCTGACAGGAGTACTCTTGGAGTAAGAGGTACTAAATCCCTTGAGGAATCCTGACGGGAGTACTCTTGGAGTAAGAGGTACCAAATCCCTTGAGGAATCCTAACGGGAGTACTCTTGGTGTAAGAGGTACCAAATTCCTTGAGGAATCCTGACAGGAGTACTCTTGGAGTAAGAGGTACTAAATCCCTTGAGGAATCCTGACGGGAGTACTCTTGGAGTAAGAGGTACCAAATCCCTTGAGGAATCCTGACGGGAGTACTCTCAGAGTAAGCGGTACCAAATTCCTTGAGGAATCCTGACCGGAGTACTCTCGGAGTAAGAGGTACCATGAGGAATCCTGACAGGAGTACTCTCAGAGTAAGAGGTACCAAATTCCTTGAGGAACTTACTCTTGGAGTAAGAGGTACTAAATCCCTTGAGGAATCCTGACGGGAGTACTCTCGGAGTAAGAGGTACCAAATCCCCTAAGGAATACTGACGGGAGTACTCTCGGAGTAAGAGGTACCAAATTCCTTGAGATCCTACGTCACATCGATACAGAGACGGTTTGGTCTCGTCTCGCTGTCCACTTTATTTGTAGATCACATTTGTTTTTATTATTTTTCCCCTGCTTCCCTACGCCTTCATCTGTGTCTGTTGTATTGAGAGTGATGATCTTACGTCTTATGGAGACGACAACAGTTCGATCTCGTCTCGCTGTCCGCTTTATCGGTAGGTGTTATTTGTTTCTATCTTCTTTCCCTGTGACACTTGCTTTGGTTCGTTCATCTTTTGTCTGTCTCGGTTGCGTCCAGAGTGATGATCTTACGTAACATCGATACAGAGATGGTTTGGTCTCGTCTCGCTGTCCGCTTTATTTATAGGTCACATTTATTTTAGCATTTTTTTCCTCGCTTCCCTCCACTTTTGTCTGTGTCTGTTGTATTGAGAGTGATGATTTTACGTCTTATGGAGACGACAACGGTTCGGTCTCTCGCTGTCCGCTTTATCGGTAGGTGTCATTTGTTTCTATCTTCTTTCCCTATGACACTCGCTTTGGTTTGCTCATCTTTTGTCTGTCTCTGTTGCGTTCAGAGTGATGATCTTACATAACATTGATACAGAAACGGTCCGGTCTTGTCTCGCTGTCCACTTTATTTGTATGTCTCATTTGTTTTAGCATTTTTTCCTGGTTTCTCTACGCTTTTGTCTTTGTCTATTGTATTGAGAGTGATGATCTTACGTCTTATGGAGACGGCAACGGTTTGGGCTTGTCTCGCTGTCCGCTTTATCGGTAGGTGTCATTTGTTTCTATCTTCTTTTCCTCTGATACTCGCTTTGGTTCTCTCATCTTTTGTCTGTCTCTGTTGCGTTCAGAGTGATGATCTTACGTAACATCGATACAGAGACGGTTTGGTCTCGTCTCGCTGTCCACTTTATTTGTAGGTCACATTTTTTTAAACAAACGAACTGCGACTTTTAGCACTTAGCATCCAACGGACACGTTTGGCCGCTCCACAATGTTGTGTCCCCACATCGTGTTTCAGTATTTAACACAATCGCGCCCGATACACATTTCACACAGATCAAAGTCCACGTCGACGGCAAAACCACAAAAAAAGAAACTTGAATGGATCCGTCATGGCGCTCCCCAGCGTTGGTGCGCCTCCTCGCAGAGAAACCCGTCGCTCTCTCTTTGAGCGTGCTTGTTTTTCGGGCACGCTTGATATGCAAATCCCAGCCGCTGTTTTTCTCATTGTGTGTGACGGGCCGCTTGTTGCAGTACAGAGGAGCTCCATTTAGACTCGGCGCTCCTGGCTTTGCACTGGGAACCGTCCCATGTGAGTGTGTGTTTGAGCACTTACCTCTAAGTTACCCCAGGAGCTAAGAAAAGGAGTTTGGGGGATACGTTTTTTTACTTGGTGGAGTCGACCCAAAGAATAGTCCTCCTTCTTCTCGCTTTCTTTACTTCCTTGGCTCGGTGACAACATATTTGATTATTCCGTCAGCTACAGATGTTCCCATTGTTGGAGTCCATATTTACTGCTGACTGGCTGAACCGCCGCTGCACTTTGCCTCTGTCGGCAAAACGCCGGCGTCACGTGGCGCCGCTTCTTTTGTGGTTTTTTTTTTTTTTTTTTTTTTTTTTACGGAAGATGCGCGGCGCGTGATGCAAGAGTGTTTGGAGTGCGGTGGCGCTCTGACGGTTTGGACCCCGGCTTGCTTTTAATTCCCCTGAGAGATTAAGTCCTCTTTAAACAGCAAAGCGGCACAAAAGTGTTCAAAGCCGCTTGAAGTGAACTTGGTTTAGTTCAAGAAAGAAAACGACAACATGCTGCAATCGCCAAACGCTCGTTTACATCACCACCTTTGTACTGCGTAGTAGCGAGTATCAACTCTGTTTATTTTTTTATTGAATTCCATAATAATACTCATAATTAATTCAATATAATTATTCGTTTGTTTGTTTTTAATTGCTTGTACAGTGGAGCTAATTGCTCATGAGGTTGTATTGTTGGTATTTTGCATTGATCGACTATTAATATTTTCATACCTAAGTTTGTTGGATATTCTAGATACTGTATTTGTGATATTGGTGAAAAAGTGTTTTATTAATATGAACTTCAGTCTTTGGTCTTTTTTTTTAACTTCACATTTTGTCGTCTTAATTTTTTAAATGTAATTAATAATGGCAATAGTTACAATATAAATAATATTCATACATTTGTTTTATTATTTATTACTTTTATTTTATTTTATTTTTATTTTTATTTTTTTTTTTATTATTTTATTACCAAAATATTCCAAAAATGACACCTTGACTTTGTACCCATATTTTGAATTTTTTTAAATTTCTCATTTATTTTCATAAAATTAGATGCATTTTCAAAATATTTGTTCTTCTCATAATTATGACTTTATTATTATTATTATGACCCATATTTAGAATTTATCCTCGTAATATTTGAACTTCTTTTGCAACCTAATTGTCCAAAAATTTTACTCTATTTGTCGTTTTGTTTTTTTGTATTTATGCAAATGTTATGATATTAAAATAGCATTATTGTTGTAAAATTAGGGTTTTTTTCATTATATTACAACAGTTTTTCTTAGTATTTTGACTTTATTCCTGATGCAGTTGTTTTTTGTTTTTTTTTAAATTATATTTTTAGAATGTGTCACAGCTATTGGGTGCAAACGGCCTGTTGGACACCCCTGGTCTAAATACTTAATCCAAAAATTCATCCATTTTCTATAGTGCATGCCCTTATTATGGGTACACCCTCCACTGGTCGCCAATCTTACTACATAGACTGCATTGTGTTTAGGTTTGTCTTCTGGTTTCATGAGCACATGAACACAACGTTTCTCCTCCAGTATGAAACTCAAAAAAAAAAAAAAATAAGAGTCTGAAGCTCATTTCCATCACTGTGCTGTGACCACGCTGTCCTTCTATAAGTAGACTCTTTATCCGCTGATGGCATTGTACGGATTTTTCTTCCTGTTCCATTTCCTCACAATGGCCTTCTTTCCGCTTTAATTCACGAGAAAAGCACAAAAAAAACAGTTGCAATTCAGGAGATCATTTTTTTTCCTCTTTTTGTGCATCTTCCTATTCACTCTGCACGACAGGGGAGCCCCCCCAACCACCCACCCAACCACCCACACACCCCTCCCCCAGCCCACAGGCTAGCAACACAACAGCCTCTGTCACGTGTGCCTAAAAGCGCTTTTTGTAAGCCCCACTAAAAAACATCCCATTTTGCGTGTCTGTAGCTTTAATGCTAATTAGCTGTGGTTGACCACTCCTCCTTAAAGCGCCACGACCTCTGCACTTGTCAATAATGTCAACAATGTAATATGAAGGGGCGGGTCAGGGAGGACACAAACATTAGCCACACTAGCATAGATAGCTATGTGATGCTAAATTGCTAAAAACATCATGTTAGCTTAGCCTATTTCGTATTAGTCTATTTAGCCTTTCACATATGCAGATGATTGACGAATATGTGGTGCAGCTATTCACTTTGCACGGCGGGGGAGCACCCCCCCCAACCACCCACCCACCCGCCCCGCCCCCAGCCCACAGGCTAGCAACACATTAGCCTCTGTCACGTGTGCCTAAAAGCGCTTTTTGTAAGCCCCACTAAAAAAAAAAACATCCCATTTTGTGTGTCTGTAGCTTTAATGCTAATGAGCTGTGGTTGACCACTCCTCCTTAAAGCGCCACGACCTCTGCACTTGTCAATAATGTCAATAATATGAAGGGGCGGTTAGCCACGTTAGCCACACTAGCATAGCTATGTGATGCTAAATTGCTAAAAACCTTAGCCTATTTCATATTAGCCTATTTAGCCTCTCACGTATGCAGTTAAATGACAGATACGTGGCGCAGCTCCGTGCTTGTGTTTAAGACGTGTAGCGAAGCCTGGACTCTGGGGACACATATTACTGTTTTGATGATGATATGGTGTATATATAGATGTGTAGCGAAGCCTGTCGAGAATGTGATTTTTAGATTTACTTGAGTGAATTAAAAATAATAAACACTAGAAGTCACATGATGCGTGTGGAAACGCTAGTATGCTAATGAAACGCGGCTAATCTAGAGTGGAACCCAAAGGTTAACACAATCGCCTGCTGTGTAAAAGATGCAACACACCAGGGTTCCATTACTGTCGTTGCTGCTTTTTTTTGTTTTTGTTTTTTTTTTAAAGCCGAGCCGCACTTTAAGGAAAAAAAACCCGGAACATTTCCAAATCCCTCTCATTTCCTCCCCGCTTTTCAATAACACTTGAAACTTGCTTATGCGCACGCACATCCCCCGCGTGGCAGGTGGCAACAGTCCTGCTCCTCATGAAGACTCCCGTTCAGCGCGCACGTGCACGAGTGACCGTGGAGATGATATGAGACAATGTCCGCATGCATGAATGCTGCAGAAAACACTGAAAAATGCTTGATCGTGCATCACAACACCGTGCCTAGTGTTCCCCCCACTATTCCCTCACTGAACTGCAGCTCCACAGTTCTGGCAGCACTCATGCTCGACTGGAGGCAAAGCAATTATTCAGCTACTTGGGTTGGAATGTGTGTCTCCCTCACTCAACCGCAGCTCACTAGCACCAGCAGCAGTCAGCACTCAAGCCTAATAGCTTGTTTTGGTTCATTAATTCATGTTTACGTCACTTAACCGCAGCTCCCGCATGCTGGCAGCACTCATGCACCATTTTTAACTGTAAGATAGACACTATTTCTCGACTCACTTATGTGGAAATTCATGTTTCCCTCACTGAACCGTCAGTTCCCGCGTGCTGGCGGCACTCATGCACCGTTCCTGACTGAAGGCAAGACAACTATCTTGCAACTCACTAATTAGAACTCGTGTTTCCATCACTGAACCGCAGCTCCCACGTGCTGGCAGCACTCAGGCACCATTCTTGACTGAAGGCAAGACAACTATCTTGTTACACACTTATTAGAACTCGTGTTTCCATCACTGAACCGCAGCTCCCACATGCTAGCGGCACTCATGCACCATTCTTGACTGTAGGGAAGACACTGTTTCTTGACTCACTAGTGTGGAAATTCATGTTTCCCTCAATGAATCTCAGCTCCCCAGTTCTGGTAGCACTCATGCACCACGCTTGACTGAAGGCAAGACAACTATCTTGCTACCCACTGATGAGAACTTGTGTTTCTGTCACTGAACCGCAGCTCCCGGGTGCTGGCAGCACTCATGCATCATTCTTGACTGTAAGATAGACACTATTTCTTGACTCACTAGTGTGGAAATTCATGGTTCCATCAATGAATCTCAGCTCCCCAGTTCTAGCAGCACTCATGCACCATGCTTGACTGAAGGCAAGACAACTATCTTGCTACTCACTTATTAGAACTTGTGTTTCTGTCACTGAACCGCAGCTCCCGGGTGCTGGCAGCACTCATGCATCATTCTTGACTGTAAGATAGACACCATGTCTTGACTCACTAGTGTGGAAATTCATGTTTCCATCAATGAATCTCAGCTCCCCAGTTCTAGCAGCACTCATGCACCATGCTTGACTGAAGGCAAGACAACTATCTTGCTACTCACTTATTAGAACTTGTGTTTCTGTCACTGAACCCCAACTCCCGCATGCTGGCAGCACTCATGCACCAGTCTTAACTGTAAGGAAGACACTATTTCTCGACTCACTTGTGTGGAATATCATGTTTCCCTCACTGAACCGCAGCTCCCGTGTGCTGACAGCACTCATGCACGATGCTAGACTGAGGGCAAGACAACTATCTTGCTACTCACTTATTACAACTTGTGTTTCTGTCACTAAACCGCAGCTCCCGCATGCTGGCAGCAGCACTCATGCACCATTCTTGACTGTAAGGAAGACACTATTTCTCGACTCACTTGAAATTCATGTTTCCCTTCATAGAACCACAACTCTTCAGTGACTCATTTTCTCATTTGACTCATTTTTTTGACTCATTTTCAGTGAGTATGAAATCTATACTGCTATGAAAGCCGTACACAGACTACTCTAAAGTATCTGTTGTGTATATATATAATAATAGTATTGTCCCTTGACAAGATAGAATTGAACAGGCGCTCATCAAGCGTCTCACATCATACCTGATGGCTACTTCTGTGGCCAGGATGAAGACACGCGAATGTCGGGCTCGCGTGACGCCACCTAAAAAGGAAGCCATCCCGGCTAAGAGGGAGTGGGCGTCGACTGACAGCGGAACGAATGAAGGGACAAAAGGAGATGACGGGACGACCGCCGTGACCTTTAAGATCCACCCAGCGTCGGATGAACAAATAGACTTCACGCACCGCGTGTGCGCGTACTGCACGCGTGCGATTGTGTTTGACAGACGCCGCTGTCCCGTCGCCTGTCCGTCAGCCGGTCCAGGTGCTGCGGCGTGATAACAGCTCCGCCCCCCTCGGCCCCCTGCCGCCTCAATGACTCACCAGCAGATGTTTACTTTCAGCAGTTTGGCGTCAAATGATTAATTGCATTATTTACCTGGAAATGCATATTTTAAGATGGCAACAATACGTCATGGAAAACATCGTCAAATTATATTTGCTGTATTTTGTCCGACTAGCAAAGCGCTACTAGAAATGTATAGCCGCCTGAAGACAGCTGGGATAGGCTCCAGCATGGCCGCAACATAGAAAATGGATGTATTGATGGAGTTCTACTCCACCACCCTTTCCCAGTCGTGGAATGCTTTGATATGCAACGTTCCTCCTCCTGGAAGGTGCGCGTCCTCTCCGTGGCGTCCCGTCTCGCTGTGAGAATCCTCTGGCGTAACAAGTCTGTCCTTTCAACAACACCTACTCGCTCCTCTCATCCCTCCTCACGCCTCCTTCCCATCCCGCTCAGGGTCCCTCTCGTCTGCTTCCTCCCCCTTACCTCCTTCCCTCCCGCTGCAGCGCTCTTATGTAACGGCGGCGACTGTCACAAAAATCATCGCCGCCGCTCGCTCACATCCCGATGAGGGACAAAGACGGACGGATGAGACGGGAAGCTGACGGGCGGACAAAGGAGTGACTTTCATGATGGTGTTCTCCACCAGCATCTTCTGCAGTGGAGCAGCTCCGTGTGTATCATCTGGTGCTGGGCAACCCTGGTAATCAATAGGGTTCTTGCTCTAACCAAAACAAATAGTCCTTGAATTTGTCCTTGAAGCCTGGAAAACCAACAAGGAAAACTCAACTTGATAAAAAAAGTCAACTTGGATATACTTTAGAGTAGTCAGTGTACAGCTTGTAGACCACTGAAAATGAACCAACACACAACAAGCGAGTAGCAAGATAAGTATATCCAGTCAAACACGGTGGTTGTAGTGTCATGGTTTGAGGCCGCACGAGTGCTGACAGCTCTTGGGAAGCTGCGGTTCATTGAGGAAAAAGATAAATTCCACAGTCACGGCCTGACAGTGTGAAGCAGAGTATCACCCCGGTGGTTGTAGTGTCATGGTCTGGGGCTGCATGAGCGCTGACAGCACTGGGGAAGCTGTGGTTCATTGAAGGAAAATCAAAGTAGACTTTACTGGGTTTTTTTGGGTGAAATAATTGTCTTGTCTACAGTCAAGCTGGGTCCAGGGCTGCACGAGTACTGCCAGCTCTGGGGAAGCTACGGTTTATCAAGGTGAAAGATGAATTTGAATGTGCAGTAGGACACTCTCTTGCGTTTCATGATGGTCTGGGGCTGCATGAGCGCTGACAGCACTGGGGAAGCTGTGGTTCATTGAAGGTAAAGAGGAATTCCAACATGTACTGTGACATTATGTACAATTATGAAATTATTGTCTTGTCTATAGTCAACCTCAGTCCAGGGCTGCACGAGTGCTGCCAGCCCTGGTGAAGCTACGGTTAATGAAGGGGAAAGATGAATTTGAATGTGCAATAGAACACACTGAGCGTCATCCCCCAGCCATTTTTATCTCTTGCGTTTCATGATAGTCTGGGGCTGCATGAGTGCTGACAGCACTGGGGAAGCTATGGTTCATTGAAGAAAAATCAAAGTAGACCTTTACTGGGTGTTTTGGGGGGTGAAATAATTGTCTTGTCTACAGTCAAGCTCGGCGCAGGGCTGCACGAGTGCTGCCAGCCCTGGGGAAGCTACGGTTAATGAAGGGGGAAGATGAATTTGAATGTGCAGTAGGACACTCTCTTGCGTTTCACGATATTCTGGGGCTGCATGAGTGCTGACAACACCGGGGAAGCTGTGGTTCATTGAAGGAAAATCAAAGTAGACCTTTACTGTTTGTTTTGGGTGAAATAATTGTCTTGTCTACAGTCAAGCACGGTTCAGTGCTGTACGAGTGCTGTCAGCATGAGTACATCTGCAGTTTATTAAGGGGAAATAATTGTCTTGTCTACAGTCAAGCTTGGTCCAGGGCTGCACGAGTGCTGCCAGCCCTGGGGGAGCTACGGTTAATGGAGGGGAAAGATGAATTTGAATGTGCAGTAGGACATTTTCTTGCATTTCATGATAGTCTGGGGCTGCATGAGTGCTGACAACACCGGGGAAGCTGTGGTTCATTGAAGGAAAATCAAAGTAGACCTTTACTGTTTTTTTTGGGTGAAATAATTGTCTTGTCTACAGTCAAGCACGGTTCAGTGCTGTACGAGTGCTGCCAGCATGAGTACATCTGCAGTTTATTAAGGGGAAATAATTGTCTTGTCTACAGTCAAGCTTGGTCCAGGGCTGCACGAGTGCTGCCAGCCCTGGGGGAGCTACGGTTAATGGAGAGGAAAGATGAATTTGAATGTGCAGTAGGACATTTTCTTGCGTTTCATGATAGTCTGGGGCTGCATGAGTGCTGACAACACCGGGGAAGCTGTGGTTCATTGAAGGAAAATCAAAGTAGACCTTTACTGTTTTTTTTGGGTGAAATAATTGTCTTGTCTACAGTCAAGCACGGTTCAGTGCTGTACGAGTGCTGTCAGCATGAGTACATCTGCAGTTTATTAAGGGGAAATAATTGTCTTGTCTACAGTCAAGCTTGGTCCAGGGCTGCACGAGTGCTGTCAGCCCTGGGGAAGCTACGGTTAATGAAGGGGGAAGATGAATTTGAATGTGCAGTAGGACACTCTCTTGCGTTTCACGATAGTCTGGGGCTGCATGAGTGCTGACAACACTGGGGAAACTGTTGTTCATTGAAGGAAAATCGAAGTAGACTTTTACTGGGTTTTTTTGGGGGTGAAATAATTGTCTTGTCTACAGTCAAGCTCGGCGCAGGGCTGCACGAGTGCTGTCAGCATGAGTACATCTGCAGTTTATTAAGGGGAAATAATTGTCTTGTCTACAGTCAAGCTTGGTCCAGGGCTGCACGAGTGCTGCCAGCCCTGGGGAAGCTACGGTTAATGAAGGGGAAAAATGAATTTGAATGTGCAGTAGGACACTCTCTTGCGTTTCATGATATTCTGGGGCTGCATGAGTGCTGACAACACTGGGGAAGCTGTGGTTCATTGAAGGAAAATCAAAGTAGACCTTTACTGTTTTTTGGGGGGTGAAATAATTTGATATAGTCAAGCACAGTCCAGGGCTGCACGAGTGCTGCCAGCACGAGTGCATCTGCTTGTTGCACGACCAAGTTTGTCGCCCCCTGTAGGTGAGTGTGTGTGTGTGCAGTGATGCTACAAAAGCCTTCCTGCCCGTTGTCGTCTCTCTCATCTCACCCTGGAGGAGACCAGTCCATGTCCCTCCATGCTGGATGGCTCATTATGCAGGCGCTCCTCTTATCACTCTCCACTGGAGTACTCATTACGAGCTGCTCGTCCTTCACCGTGCGCTTCTTCTGCTGTAATCTCTGCCTAATAGCAACACACACAGTGGCTGCACTGTATCAGGGTTTCTCCGCAAGATCAAAACCCTGTTTTGTCGTCTCAGCGGCCAGGCGTGGCGTTTTGTGGCAGTTGATTAGTTAATAGGACAGCGTGATTCTCTTCCTGCTGAGCGACGCAACGTGATCCACGCTGGGCGCCTTTTCCCAGGGAAGATGAGGACCAACGGGGATGTCAGACAAAAATCAGACAAAATAGCCGGCTGTTCTTTTGATTTGTAAAAAAAAAAAAAACTTGCAAACCTCTAAAAGAGGGAGAATTGCCGTTTTGGAGCCATTCGTGCGCTTTTAAAGAGCCAATGCTCCAGCTGCGAAGCTGGTGCCTATCAACGGCAAGATATGTTCACCATTTTCCCAAGGGCATCATGGGAAATTATGCTTTGCTTGACAATGCCACTTAATGACCTGAGGCACCCGGTGTTGGCAGCACTCGTGCATACCACCGCCACCACATTTGACTGTAGGCAAGACACAATTATGTTGACAAAAGACCCAAATATTCTTTATTTTATTTTATTTTATTTTATTTTATTTTATTTTATTTTATTTTATTTTATTTTATTTTATTTTATTTTATTTTATTTTATTTTTATTTTAATATTTTATTTATTAAAGACTAAAATAATTTTATTAAACTCAAAAATAAACATAGAATTAAAATCTGCTTCACAGTGTCACAGTTTTTGTTGGAATTCATTTTTTCCCTCAATAAACTGCAGCTCCGTACCGGCAGCACTCTTGCACCCCCAGCAGCTTTAATTAAAATAATTTTATTAAACTCAAAAGTAAATATAGAATTAAAATCTGCTTCACAATGTCACAGTTTTTGTTGGAATTCATCTTTTCCCTCAATAAGCTGCAGCTCTGTACCGGCAGCACTCTTGCACCCCCAGTAGCTTTAATTAAAATAACTTTATTAAACTCAGAAATAAACATAGAATTAAAATCTGCTTCACAGTGTCACAGTTTTTGTTGGAATTCATTTTTTCCCTCAATAAACTGCAGCTTCGTACCAGCAGCACTCTTGCACCCCCAGCAGCTTTAATAAAAATAACTTTATTAAACTCAGAAATAAACATAGAATTAAAATCTGCTTCACAATGTCACAGGTTTTTTTTGGAATTCATCTTTTCCCTCAATAAACTGCAGCTCTGTACCGGCAGCACTCTTGCACCCCCAGCAGCTTTTATAAAAATAATTTTAATAAACTCAAAAATAAACATAAAATTAAAATCTGCTTCACAATGTCACAGTTTTTGTTGGAATTCATCTATTCTCTCAATAAATTGCACCTCTGTACCGGCAGCACTCTTGCACCCCCAGCAGCTTTAATTAAAATTACTTTATTAAACTCAGAAATAAACATAGAATTAAAATCTGCTTCACAGTGTCACAGTTTTTGTTGGAATTCATCTATTCTCTCAATAAATTGCACCTCTGTACTGGCAGCACTCTTGCACCCCCAGCAGCTGTTATAAAAATAATTTTGTTAAACTCAAAAATAAACATAGAATTAAAATCTGCTTCACAATGTCACAGTTTTGTTGGAATTCATCTATTCTCTCAATAAATTGCACCTCTGTACCGGCAGCACTCTTGCACCCCCAGCAGCTTTAATTAAAATAATTTTATTAAACTCAAAAATAAACATAGAATTAAAATCTGCTTCACAATGTCACAGGTTTTTTTGGAATTCATCTTTTCCCTCAATGAACCGCAGCTCTGTACCGGCAGCACTCTTGCACCCCCAGCAGCTTTAATAAAAATAACTTTATTAAACTCAGAAATAAACATAGAATTAAAATCTGCTTCACAATGTCACAGGTTTTTTTTGGAATTCATCTTTTCCCTCAATGAACCGCAGCTCTGTACCGGCAGCACTCTTGCACCCACAGCAGCTTTGTTGACAATTTAAGGCCTGAATCTATAAACAGAATGTGTTTGATGGGCGGCTAGTTTATGACGCCGCATGATAGACTGTTTAACTGTAGCTAAGACACAATGCTAGCTGAAATGCGAGGGCTCGAACAAAAACGTTCTGACGGCGTCGATGATGTCGACATGATCCATCCTTGTGATTGTTTAGCAATGGCGGCCGCTTATCAGCTAGCAAGCCGCAATCGGAGCAGTCACATTAGGCGCTCATTTAAATGAACGACGGTGCGGGATTGATGGTACTTCCTGATGACTTCTTGGGTGTAGCTTCCCAGCGTCCGGATCATGTTCCACGGAGCGTCCTTCCGCGAGGATTCCAGCCTAGCTAATCACAAGATGGCTACTTACTTTAATGAACAGGCCGACTCCACAATAAACACTAATCACGCTAATTGGAGGGGGCAGACGGGGGGAGTGCAGAGTCGGAATAATGAGGAAAAACAGGACAAACTGGGAGGTAACGGTACGTGGGACTTGAACGCAGCCAAATCTGGCTGCGTGATGTCATGTTTGGTGGAACTTCACATACGTACACGTGGACTCGAGCCATCTGCATGTTCCTTTGCACGCCATGTGGGACACAATGGAGAACAAAGACGGCGCTAAAAGACTCAATGCCCGCGAGAGAAGAGAAAATAGATCTATAGGATTAGAATTTCATGCATGTAAACATGTCGTCAAGACAAGTAACCAGTCTTGTTAACGCGTTTCTAAACATCAAAGGTCCAAAAGCCCGCCATGTTCCAAGCTCACGTCCACGTTGGTGCACCAACGAAGTACAAGACGAGACGGAAAACAAACAAAGTGGAACTGCTGGACTGTAGTGGACGGCCCATTAGTCAGTCATAACAGCCGAGCTAATGTTCTGACGGAGCCTAATGGGCAGATTAGCTTGGCTAATTAGCGCTGATAAACGAGCGAGCGTCGGGAATCAAGGTGGTCAGCTACCATATCATAACGGGAAGCATCTGTGTGATAGCAGCTTCCAGGTCACGTTTGTCGTGCCGCAATAACCTGATACTACTACTAACAATAATAATGATAATAATAATAATGATAATAATAATAATAATAACTACTAACAGAAACACACAAAAAACAAAGAAATTAATAGTTGACATCCAATCAAATACTTCCTTTTCTAAAGTGTGTGGATTAGGGAATTTTTCAAAGAACTCTATTATCCAATACTGAGTCAATGCCCTCCTTCTGGGGGTCACTAAACCCCCAAAAAGTTGTAACTTGTTTTTCTTCTGCAAATATAATAATAATAATAATAATAATAGTAATTTGATATATATTATAATATAATAATAGTAATTATATTATTATAGTAATTAGTAATTATATATATTATATATTAGTAATTATATATATAATAATAATAATAATACAAATTATTATTGTTATTGTTATTGTTATTGTTATTATTATTATTATTATTATTATTATTATTGTTGTTGTTGTTATTATTAATAATAATAACTATTATTATTATGATAATAATAATTATAATAATTATTTATATATATATTATAATATAATAATAGTAATTATTATTATTATTATATTATTTGATAATTATAATAATTCAATAAAAAATAATAAATTTATATAATTAAATAATAAATAATCAAAAAATAATTGTATTAATAATAATAATAATAATTAATAGTCATTATTATTATTATTATATTATATTACAATATGATAACAATTATATATTATTACATTATATACATATTATTATATTATATTAATATTAATAATAGTTAATAATAATTATTATTAATTATAGTAATAATAATATTATTATTAATGACATTTAATTTAAAAAATAAATAAATAAAATTATTATATTATTAAGATAATTATTATAATACTGTAATTATTTTATATTATTATAATAATAATTAAAATTTATATATAATATAATAATAATATCATAATAAAATATATAATAATATAATAATTATATATATATAAATAATTGTATGTTATTCATGATGATAATTATTATTATTACTATATAATAGTTAGTGCTCTGAGAAGACAGCATTTCGTCTATGTACTGTTTATAGGACAATGGTGGGCGGCGGACATTTTTTATATTTTCAAGTGGTCCCTGAGTTGGTAAAGTGTGGGAACCCCTGCTGTATATAATATATATTTGTTGTGACAAAAACGATTAATAATGTGAAGCTCCCTTTAACGCAACTCGGTTTGAATCTGTCTTTCCTGGGATTATCAGTAAGGCCTAACGATAAAAAGCATCTTTCCTCACCAAACTCCAGCGTTTGCACTCTTAATTACGGCTTATTCTCCTTCATTCTGATTTCATTTGAAAGTCAAAGTCCTATTTCAGTCCCTTTGCCCTAAAAAAAAAAAAAAAAAAAGCCTGAAACCGGAGGACTCGCTGGGAGCGGCGACGGCAGCCAACGGCCCACCGCCATTGTGCACGTCTTTGTTCGCCCAGATATATGCTCCTTCTAATCCCGTGTGTGCCGGGAAGCGGACGTGGGCGCTCTTGATTCCGCCTGCGAGGCCTGATTCCCGTATCCAAACACCCGAGTGTGCAGATTACACGACAAGCGTCCTGTTTCAAACACGTGTCGCCGCTGTAGCCATTGTGCACTCGGGCCTACGCTCGCCTGCACACGTGCACTTTTGCTCTGCCCACCAGCGTGCGAAGGACTACCACATGGAAAATACGTTCATACGATTCCATGTAGTACACATGGAAGAAGCGTGTTAGCACATGTTGTGCTAAAGATGCTAAATTGTAAACATTGTTGTCATATCTCTGCAGCCCATAATCCCCAGTTTTCCTTTTTGACATCGATTGCTATTACAGAATTCATCCATCATAGAATCCCCCTCTTTTGTAGGGGGTCCCTAAACCCCCAAAAGTAGTGGAATATAGCCATTATGTTATAATAATATAGCCAAGCGTGTTATTATCTGTGCCTTTCCTGTACCTCGGAGGTGTTTAATACATTAAAGGCTAATAAAGGCGGAAGGTTGAAAGCAAAGCGTTCCGCGTGGGCGTACGTTCTAAGCTGCCAGCTGCTGGAAGTTGATTAATTATGTCAACTTTTTTTTTCCAAGAAAAATGAATTGATCCTCATGAGCCAACACAAATCCTAAGTCCCACTTTATAAACCATGCAGACGTTTTAGGGATTGTTGTTTTATAGCTGAGTGACAAACATGACATTTGTTTACATGTCCAAAAATTTTTTTTAGCATTGCATTTTTTTTAAATAATAAATATAGTAAATTAAATAATAATTAATACCAATAATAATTAGCAATAAAATCTGAACCACAATCAAAAATAATGAATAATTATTTGTATTATAAAATTATTATTTAAATTATTTTGTCAAACAATTCATTACAAATCAACAAGTCCAGCATTGCATTTTTTAAAATAATAAATATAGTAAATTAAATAATAATTAATACCAATAATAATTAGTAATAAAATCTGAACACAATCAAAAATAATGAATAATAATTTGTATTATTAAATTATTATTATAAAAATTATTTTGTCACTTTTTTCTGCACTTTGGGACAATCATTGACCTTTATAATCACAGACTGACATTACTTATATTATTTTTTTATTACATAATTATTCAAACAATTCATTACAAATCAACAAGTCCAGAAGTGCTCCAAATATTTTTTTAGCATTGCATTTTTTTAAATAATAAATATAGTAAATTAAATAATAATTAATACCAATAATAATTAGTAATAAAATCTGAACCACAATCAAAAATAATGAGTAATTATTTGTATTCTAAAATTATTATTTAAATTATTTTGTCACTTTTTTCTGCACTTTTGGACCGGACTGCACTTTTGTACTTTACACTTCCGGTATTTCCAATGGGGAAATTATTCCCTGTCCCCGATTCCCTATTTATTCCTGATAAATAAATAAAAAAATAAAAAATAAAAAATAAATGAATAAATAAATATTGTCCCCAATTCCCTATTTATTCCTTATTTATAAATATATATAAAAATAAATAAATATAATATACAAATATTTATAAATTGACTATTTTAATTAGACTTTTTAGAGCATAGAAAACCTGTTTATGACTTACGTAAATACAGTTTTTAACATTATTAGAGCCCTCTACACATAAAATAACACCCCTATAGTTACTTGTACACTCCTACTACTCAATATAGTGGACATAATCTGCGAAAATAAGACATATAAGACATAATACAATGTGTGAATACCTTATTGTTTATACACAGATATGTAAATGTACGTACGAATACGATGAGGGACGTGAGTGACATATTTGGCAAGACATGATAGGAGATGAAAATGATAAACATCTGAAATAATGGCAAAGGATACAAAGGCATCTGGCAATGTTTGTCTTCTGTTGTTTCAAATTAAAGAAAATAAATATTTTATGATTACGGTCTATGGGGGTATTGATTGTTTGCCAGGAAATATTGTTGCAAAGACGTGTGTGTGTGTGTGTGTGTGTGTGTGTGTGTGTGCGGTTGGCTGAGCAGAGGGAGGGTCTCATCCAGGTGAGAAATAGAAGAAAAGCCACTGGAATCCGAGACGGGAAAAGTACCGTGGATGTCTGAAAGACAGATGATGATGATGAGGAGGATGAAATGACGGATAGAAGCGGAGAGCAATGAGGGAATGATGAAGACGAGAGTGGCGGTGGAGGAGCACGGAGGTGCGAGGAGATGAATATAAAGACGAGGGAAGGGTTCGCCACGGAAAAAAACAAGTCGGAAAGTTTGGGAAAGACTTTTTTATTAACAAAGTACGTGACGGTAAAAAAAGTGTCCAGTGGTATTCATCTAATTTGCATATTTAGGAATTTTTACCAAAATTCCGATTTGGATGTCGAGGAACCAGATTTGACCATGTCGCCCAGGCATCCGTCCTTGACTGCCACCCAACACACAATGCACCGGACCCTTATGCTTGCCCCCCGTCAAGTGTGTAATTATGCTATAATTTTTGTATTCTGTGACCCTTGAATGATAATGGTGATTAGATGATGACAATTTGGGAAAAAAAAAATATATATATACAAAAAATTCCAGTCTATTTATAAAGCGCCAACGTATTTTTAAATTGTTTTTTCATTACATACATAAACAAGAAAAATACTATTAGTAATGTTTTTTGTTTGATTTTTTTGTGCGTAATAATGCTATAATTTTTGCATTCCGTGACCCTTGAATGATAATGGTGATTAGATGATGACAATTTGGAAAAAAATATATATACAAAAAATTCCAGTCTATTTATAAAACGCCAACGTATTTTTAAATTGTTTTTTCATTACATACATAAACAAGAAAAATACTATTAGTAATGTTTTTTGGTTGATTTTTTTGTGTGTAATAATGCTATAATTTTTGCATTCCGTGACCCTTGAATGATAATGGTGATAAGATGATGACAATTTGGAAAAAAATATATATACAAAAAATTCCAGTCTATTTATAAAACTCCAACATATTTTTAAATATTTTTTTTCATTACACACATACAAAAGAAAAATACTATTAGTTATGTTTTTGGTTGATTTTTTTGTGTGTGTAATTATGCTATAATATTTTGTATTCCGTGACCCTTGAATGATAATGGTGATTAGATGATGACAATTTGGAAAAAAATATATATACAAAAAATTCCAGTCTATTTATAAAACTCCAACATATTTTTAACTTCTACTGAGACTGCTGCCCCCGTGACCCGGACCCGGATAAGCAGAGGAATGGGTGGATGCTGCGTGAATTTGTGTCATTTTCCAATGTTGGGATTAATTCTCCCGTTATTTATTCCCCGTGTGCAGGGTGTGGTTCCAGTCAGGCATCAGCTTCCTGGCGGTGAAGCCCAGCGACTTGGTAGCGTGGGAGATCAAACAAGAAATGGCGCCCGGCGGCGGCTCGTTGGCGGTGGTGTGCCAGAGGAAGTCCTCCTCCACGGCTGACAGGTAGGACGGATCAAGACTCATATTCTGTGCTATTTTCCCGGGAAATATCGGTTCAAAAATGCCTCTGGTCGCCTCAGGGGGCGCTAGAACACACTTCTCCATCCACCTGATGAAACGTTAATCTGACACTTTAAGGGTGAGGGTTCGAATTCAGGGGGCAGGGGACTTACGGGGAACACTGGACGTTAATCCGTTTCCTCATGGTTTTGAAAACAGGAATCCTCGTCTAGACCAGGGGTCTCATACTCAATTTACCCGGGGGCCCTGGAGCTCGGGTCTGGGTGAGGCTGGGCCGCAGCTGGTTAAAAAAAACAAACAAAAAAACGCATTTATTTAAATTTTAAAAAATAACGCATTTATTTAAAAAAACAAAAAAAAGCATTAAAAAAATAAACAAAAACAATGCATTTATTTAAAAAAAAAGGCATTTATGGAAAAAAAATGCATTTATAAAAAAATAAACAAAAAAACGCATTTATTGAAAAAAGCATTTATTAAAAAAACAAAAACGCATTTATTTAAAAAAATTAACAAAAACAATGCATTTGTTTTAAAAAATAAATAAAAAAAACAAATTTATGGAAAACAATGCATTTATTAAAAAAAACAACAAAAAAGCATTACAAAAATAAACAAAAACAATGCATTTATTTAAAAAAATAAACCAAAAAAAACATTTATGGAAAAAAAAACGCATTTTTAAAAAAAAACAAAAAACACATTTATTTGTGTGGGTTCACGCTCGCTAGCTTAGCATCATTCCATCGTTGTGTGAGGTGACCTCGGCCATGGGATGGACACAATTTTTCTTAATTTTTATTTACTACACAAAATAAGATGAAAAAAAAATAATAAAAATAAAGAAGATAATAGAATAAATAATAAAAGAAATAAAATAATAAAGAAAATAATAGAATAAATAATAAAAGAAATAAAATAATAAAGAAAATAATATAATTAGAATAATTCAAATAAACAGTATTAACAGTTAACATTAATGAAACTTTATCCTTTTACCCAATTAGCGACCTAGCATCGTTACATCTGGGAGCAACGTCGTAACTTGCAAAATCACGTCAATCGCGTCCGGTGTGCATTTGTGGGTACATGATACCATACAGCATCAGAAACAAATTTGGCCCGCGGGCCGCCAGTTTGAGACCGCTGGTCTAGAGCCTTTTACTGGTGCGGTCGCTACCTTCTGAATTATTCTGAGAGCTGAATATGAGGACGTAGGAGTGAGGCTGACACACACATACACACACACACATACACACACACACACGTAGAGACAATAAAGGCGACATCAGAGGCTTGCTGGTGTGGGCTGGCTAATTAAAAGGGAGCTGATGGGTATTAATCTCTAATGAGATATATTACGCTTGGGCTTTTTCTTTTCTTTTTTACATTCTTATGAATGAGCGTGGGAACGATTAGCGGCGCTGACAATTAATCACGCGCATTGATTCCTGCTCGGGAGGGATCCTCTGATACCACCATACCGCAATCCGACACCATGTAATGTTGGTACGTAACGTAGGGCGCCGGCTAAGTTGATACGCTAATTAGAGCCAATGCGTAGGATCTGCTGCCTTTGTGTGTGTGTGTGTGTGTGCGTGTGTGTGTGTAGGTGTGCATGAAATGAGGAAAGTGGGTGTTTTTGCATTTATATTTATGCAGCCTGACAGGAACGTGGGAGCTGGAATGGAAGCGACACATGATGACTGTCATTACATGGGAACACCTCTATTGATTTCATTTCTATATATTTCACCTTTTTTAGGCCAGCCCACTGGGGTCCATTCCACTGATGAATTACCATTATAATACAATATAATATAATATAATACACAATACCATCACACTACCTCCACCATATTTTACTGTTGGGATGGCTTTCTTTCCTGAAAAGTGGCTTTACTTTTACGCCAGATTATCCAAAAAGTTCAGCTTTTGTTCATCACAGCAAGACTTCCAGGTCCTGAAGAAGCAAAACAGCCCCAGACCTTCACACTACCTCCACCATATTTTACTGTTGGGATGGCTTTCTTGCCTGAATTTTTTTTTTATTTTGATATTATATAATATTATTGATAATTGATTTTATTATATATTATATTATATATATATATAATATATATTAATCATATAATTATTGATAATATAATATAATATAATATAATATAATAATATTTATGTATAGAATTTGTCATCACAGGCCAGTAGTTTGAATGTGAATTGCGTCTCAGGGAAATGGAGTGCACTACTTGCTCCCGTCCAGCAGAGGCGCTGTTTACTCAGCTGTTAGCCACATGCTCCAAAATAGAAGAAGAAAATATAGCTATTTAACTGGTACTGAAAAATAAGCCATTCAAATATTTAGTGAAAAAAAATCCCAATATTATAATATTTTATTATATTCATAATTATAAAAATATATTTTTTATAATATATAATATATATTTTTTTATTCATGGTTGACTATAAGCTGTTTTTTTAATTTTATTGTAATCATGATTATTATCATTTTATATATCATAATGTTATAAACATTTATTTTGTGTTTTCATGTTTGAATATAAGCATTTTTTTAATTTTATTTTTGTATTTGTATCATGATTATCATAATAGTATAAAAATATTTTTAAATAATTTATCATTAATTTATTTTTGATGGTTGATTTTTTTTTCTTATATTATAAATTATAGAATTGTAGTAAATAAAAATATATAATATACATAATACATTTTATCACAATACATTATATGATGGATTATGATCAAATTCAATTTCTCATAATATTATTAAAAAGACTATTTTTAATGAATTTATTTAATTTATCATAATATTATAAAAAAATACAATTTTTAATGAATTTATTGTATTCAGGCTTGATCACATTTAAATTTAAGCTAATTAGTAATTTTCATGCATTTATATTTCATGAAAAAGTACGTCAAATTCCAACATTTTCAAGCTCCCATCTCAGACTTTGTGAACTCTCTTACCTTTTGTGACTCAAGCCACAGTTTGACGGGTCCTAATGGGACCCTGATGTCCCGGCCAAGACTTCTGGGAGCATCATTCAACTTCCTGTCATTGCAGCTGACGTCCATCAGCTGGTCTCTGCCTCAATCACAATCAAAAGTCACCCTAAAAACTGCTTACTGTGGAGTAAATACTTCAACAGGACTTGTTTTTATGTATCATTTCAGTGATACATCCACGGAACGTCTTCTTTTTATGAACCTTAGCGACTTAGCAAAGACCAGGGGTCTCAAACTTGGGTTAGGGTTAGGCTGGACCGCATCCGATTTACAAAAACAAACAAACAAAAAAATGCATTTATTAAAAAAATAAATAACGCATTTATTAAAACAACAAATTTTTTAAAAAATAAACAAAAACAACGCATTTATTAAAAAATAAACTAAAAAAACGCATTTATGGAAAAAAAATGCATTTATTAAAAAAACTTATTCATTTAAAAAATAAACAAAAACAAAGCATTTATTAAAAAATAAACCAAAAAATGCATTTATGGAAAAAAAACGCATTTATTAAAACAAACGCATTCATTTAAAAAATAAACAGAAACAACGCATTTATAAAAAAAACAAAAAAAAACATTTATGGAAAAAAACGCATTTATTAAAAAAAGCATTTATTAAAAAAAGCATTTATTTAAAAAAATAAACAAAAACAACACATTTATTTAAAAAAATAAACAAAAACAACGCATTTATTAAAAAAAATGCATTTATGGAAAAAATGCATTTATTAAATAAACAACAAAAAAGCATTTAAAAAATAAACAAAAATAACGCATTTATTTAAAAAAATAAACAAAAAAACCCATTTATGGAAAAATAACTCATTTGTGGAAAAAACGCATTTATTATAAAAACAAAAAAACACATTTATTAAAAAAATAAACAAAAATGCATTTATTTAAAAAAAAAACAAATTTATTTTAAAAAATAAACAAAAACAACGCATTTATTTAAAAAATAAACCAAAAAAATGCATTTATGGAAAAAAAACGCATTTATTAAAACAAACGCATTCATTTAAAAAATAAACAGAAACAAGGCATTTATAAAAAAAACAAAAAAAAACATTTATGGAAAAAAAACGCATTTATGGAAAAAACGCATTTATTAAAAAAAAGCATTTATTAAAAAAAGCATTTATTTAAAAAAATAAACAAAAACAACACATTTATTTAAAAAATAAACAAAAACAACGCATTTATTAAAAAAACGCATTTATGGAAAAAACGCATTTATTAAATAAACAACAAAAAAGCATTTAAAAAATAAACAAAAATAACGCATTTATTTAAAAAAATACACAAAAAAACCCATTTATGGAAAAATAACTCATTTGTGGAAAAAACGCATTTATTATAAAAACAAAAAACACATTTATTAAAAAAATAAACAAAAACGCCTTTATTAAAAAAATAAACAAAAATGCATTTATTAAAAAAAACAAATTTATTTAAAAAAATAAACAAAAACAACGCATTTATAAAAAAAACGCATTCATGGAAAAAACGCATGTATAAAATAAACAACAAAAAAGCATTTAAAAAATAAACAAAAATAACGCATTTATTTAAAAAAATAAACAAAAAAACCCATTTATGGAAAAATAACTCATTTGTGGAAAAAACGCATTTATTATAAAAACAAAAAAACACATTTATTAAAAAAATAAACAAAAACGCCTTTATTAAAAAAATAAACAAAAATGCATTTATTAAAAAAAAACAAATTTATTTTAAAAAATAAACAAAAACAACGCATTTATAAAAAAAACGCATTCATGGAAAAAACGCATGTATAAAATAAACAACAAAAAAGCATTTAAAAAATAAACAAAAATAACGCATTTATTTAAAAAAATAAACAAAAAAACCCATTTATGGAAAAAATGCATTTATTATAAAAACAAAAAAACACATTTATTAAAAAAAATAAACAAAAACAACGCCTTAATAAAAAAATAAACAAAAAACGCATTTATTTAAATAAAAAACTCTCGAATGCTTTTGCTTCTGCTAACCCTACACTTTTTCAGTGCTTTGGTTTCGGTTTTCCACAAGAAAAACTCTGATAAAACATTCCACTGTTCTCAAATATCTTAATCTTAAAAAAAACTGCTTACTCTGGAGTAAATACTTCAACAGGACTTGTTTTTATGTATCATTTCAGTGATACATCCACGGAACGTCTTCTTTTTATGAACCCTTAGCGACTTAGCAACGACTAGCAACTACTAGCATTACTGCTACCCACAGGACCGGAGTGGAACTGCAGCTATGTAGCTCAGCTAGCTAGCGACCTGCCCAACGGCTGTCATTCAGACACAATAATGAACATATGCTTACATTAATACTGTAATATTCATGTAAGTACTTGGGTACTTGGGTTCACGTTTGCTAGCTTAGCATCATTCCGTCGTTGTGTGCAGTGACCTCGGCCACCTGAGCACACTCCATCACACACACACACACACACACACGGGATGAAGTAATTACACAAACACACAGTGTACTTTGTAGGCCACGCTTTAAATAACCCTGCCTTGTTCCCCTCGCGCTAATGCCCATTCCTCACTACCTCACCCCGACGTCTCCTCGCCCTGTTAAACACCCGCGGGAGCTAGCGTAGCGGCATGTGTGGCTAATTAAGGCGACCTACGTGGACCCGCCATGTTCCAGTCGCCATCCTCGGGAGATGTCCCACATAGCACCACGCGCTAGCGCTAACTCCCCGTCCCCAGTGGCGAACAAGGTGTAAAGACGAGATACGCCGCACAAGCGCTCTCGCTTTGCTGTCCTCGTTTTTTTTTTTTTTTTTTTTTTTGTCGTGTTGTCGCCACTCTTGGCTAAAGAGGTCCCATGGCTGCTCTTTAATTGATTCTTTTCATCACGTTAATCAAAAAGTGAAGTTCGCGGTGTCCTTGACGGGAGAGTTTAAACAAAACAGCGAGAAAAGTATTGAGGGTCACCCGGGACGGGGCGTAAAAAACTGGTCCGAAAGGGAACAGGATGGTAAAACAGCAGAAAAGAGACTGGTTACTTTGAGTCAGCAGGGTTCAAAGTGCGGCCCATTTTCGGACAATTTGGAAAAAAATATATATATACAAAAAATTCCAGCCTATTTCTATAACTCCAAAATATTTTTAAATTGTTTTTTCATTACACACATAAACAAGAAAAATACTATTAGTAATGATTTTTGGTTGATTTTGTGTGTGTAATTATGCTATAATTTTTGCATTCCGTGACCCTTGAATGATAATGGTGATTAGATGATGACAATTTGGGAAAAAAATATATATATATACAAAAAATTCCAGTCTATTTATAAAACGCCAACGTATTTTTCAATTGTTTTTTCATTACATACATAAACAAGAAAAATACTATTAGTAATGTTTTTTGGTTGATTTTTTTGTGTGTAATAATGCTATAATTTTTGCATTCCGTGACCCTTGAATGATAATGGTGATTAGATGATGACAGTTTGGAAAAAAATATATATACAAAAAATTCCAGTCTATTTATAAAACTCCAACATATTTTAAATAGTTTTTTTCATTACACACATACAAAAGAAAAATACTATTAGTTATGTTTTTGGTTGATTTTTTTGTGTGTGTAATTATGCTATAATATTTTGTATTCCGTGACTCTTGAATGATAATGGTGATTAGAAAAAACATTTTAAAAAATTGTCATTGCATTTACAAAACTATATTTTTGAAAAAAAAATTATATTGGTAATGTTTTTGTTCATTTTTTTTATATTCACTATAATATTTTCTATACACTATATATAGCCTTGATGATGATAATTTGAAAAGAAAAGTTTCTTATTACAAAAAAAATTCCACTGCATTTATAAAACTATACTGTATTTTTAAAAATATTTTTCAGTAATAAAAAAAAATAGAAAATCGTATTTCTTGTACATTTTTAATATATGCTATAATGTTTTGACCTGAATATATGACAACCCCCCTTTTTTAGGAAGCATTTTTGTAATTTGAAGAAGAAAAATATTTTCGTATTTAAAAAATTCAACTGCATTTATAAGACTACATACTATTTTTAATAGTTTTTTCCCCTTATTTATTTTGCCAGGAAAAAATAACATGCACATTTATATGCAGTATAATGTTTTGCAGATACCATACAGTCTCTCCAATAATAGTCACACAAAGTACAACAAAGTCAACAAAGGAGAAGTCGTTTGGCTAAAATGATTTTCCAGACTGTTTCTTGTGTACGTTGGGAATAATGGTATATTTTCATACAATATATATATGATTTTTTAATGAATATATATCATTTTTCGAGGCATTACACTAAAAATGTGCTTCCTGTTGGACTTAAAAGATGGCTGTCAGGAAAATGTGACGCTTAAATGGTCTTAGTGACAAGAACACCTGTCCTCATATCTCATTCTTCTCTCGTCTTCTCATCACTGCCTCCATCTCCTTACCCTCTTCCTTTTTTTCTATACCTCATTTCTTGCTGTTTATACGTGACCCCCCCTCCCCCACCTCCTCCTTCTTCTCCTTCTTCTCCTTCTTCTCATTATCTAGTTCCATCTCTGCTTCACTTTCCTAACAAGACGCTTCCTGTCTCTCTGGCAGCTGTTGATTACCTAATTACCTTGTGCATGCACACACACACACACAAACACACACACAAACACACACACACACACACACACACACACACAAACACACACAGAAAGATGGCTAATGCTATTGATGCTTATACCGAAATGTCCCAACATGCTTTGCAATTGGTGCCGGCATCAACAACTGTGGCTGTAGGCAACCTCCGTATGTAGTTTTGTTTCCCGAACTCCACCAGATGGCGGTACCTGCGTCTCAGTTATCTCGATACTAATTGTCTCTTGCCTAACATCAAGCGTGGTGGTGGTAGTGTGCACGAGTGCTGCCGGCACTTGACAGTTGCAATTCATTTTTGGGAGAGGTGAATTTCAACACATGCTGTGACATTGTGAAGCAGAGCACGATTCGGGGAATTTCATGGGGATGCACGAGTGCTGCCAGCATGAGGGGTGGGGGGGGGGGGGGCTTTTATTGAGAGGAAAGATGAATTTCAACACATCCTGTGAGATTATGAAGCGAAACGTCACCCCGTTTCCTGTTTCTTTTATCATAATTTTATTATTTTATTATTTTATTATTTTATTATTTTATTATTTTATTATTTTATTATTTTATTATTTTATTATTTTATTATTTTATTATTTTATTATTTTATTATTTTATTATTTTATTGTTTTTTTTATTATAATCATGATTATTATCATTTTACATATCATAATGTTATAAACATTTCTTTTGTATTTGTATTTTTTTTATTTTGTATTAATCATGATTATTAGAATATTTTTAAAATAGTTTTTATAATTTATCATTAATTTATGAATTATTTACGTTTTTTTAATGTACTTATTTTTTATTTATGGTTGATTGTAAGCTGTTTTTATTTTTATTTATTCATCTATTTATTATTATTATTATTATTTTTTATTTTATTATAATCATGATTATGATCATTTTATATATTATAATGTTATAAACATTTATTTTGTATTTGTATTTTTAAAAAATATTTTAATTTTGTATTAATCATGACTATCATAATATTTTAAAAATAGTTTTTATAATTTATCATTAATTTTTGAATGATTAATGTTTTTTCTTATATTATAAATTATAAGATTATAGTTTATAATAATATATATCATTATATTATATTATATTATATTATATTATATTATATTATATTATATTATATTATATTATATTATATTATATTATATTATATTATATTATATTATATTATATTATATTATATTATATATTAAAATTAAATTTCTTATAATATTATTAATATAATAATATTTTTATTAAAAAAGACAAGTTTGAATGAATTCAACGACCTTTAAGTGAGATAATTGTGTCTTCTCTACAATGGAGCGTACGTAGTAAGAGGCTGCACGAGTGCTGCCGTCACTGAAAAGATGACTTCCGTCATATAAACAACAACAACGCCTCCCAGCAGACAATGCGGGTCACCAGTGAACCGCGATGACTGATGTGGCCCATTTTAGCCTTTTTGCACCGCTATCGACTTCGGTCCCGGCGCCGTGATTAACGGCGTGATTAGCGTGCCAGGACACCCATTAGCTCGGACACGTGCGGAGGCGTCGCCGCCCTGCTTTTGCGTCTAAACGCAGGTGGTGCTCGTGTTCTCGCTTTGACGCCAAAGCCCCCGAGACTAATTATCAGTCAGGTGTGTCATCTCGCGTTGATTCGGGCCAACGAGGCGCTAACAAGCGCTTCCTCTTTGTTTCTATTTGTCATTTTTTTCTGTGTTTTCTTTTGTTTTGCCATCTGTCTGTCGTTTCACTTATGTCCCGCCCCCTTCCTGCCCGCTGGTACGACTCTAGCCGTAAAAAAAGTGCAAGGCAACATCGTGGAGGACGAGGCGCCGCCATGCATGGCGATCAGATGGGAACAGAGGCGCTGTTTTGTTTGGGTTGACAGCGGAGCGCCGAGGGCCCACGTCTGGGCAAACAAAGAGGTGCGCCGACTGTGACCCCTCCCGTGCGAGATGAACAAGCGCGAGTACGAGTCCGACGTAAACAAACACAGCTCGCTGAAGCGGCATGGTTAGATATTTATCAGAAAAAAAAAATCAAAACATTTCTGACGCCGACCTTTGGAGGGTTGTTGCTAAGCAACCATCTGTCAATCGCTCATGGGGATATAGTATCATGTCAATTCTACATTTTATATTTATTGTATTTGTATTTATTAATTACCATTATATTATTACTTCTTCACTGTGGAAGTGCTGTTTTCTGCCGGATTATCCCATAATAATATATCATTCATATTTGTAATATTGTATCATTTTATTTATTTATTTATAATATTTATATGTCTTATTTTCTCTTATTACATGTACTATATTGAGTGTAAAAGAGAATATAAGGGTGTTAGTTTGTATCTTGATGGCTCTTATAATGTCAAAAACTGTATTTAGCTGGTCATAAACAGTTTTTGTTATGTCTTATATGTCTTATTTTCTCTTATTCTGTAAAAAAAATTCTATTTAGCTGGTCATAAATAGTTTTTGTTATGTCTTATATGTCTTAATTTCTCTTATTGTGTAAAAAACAGTATTTAGCTGGTCAAACAGTTTTTGTTATGTCTTATATGTCTTATTTTGTTCATATATATCTACTATATTGGGTAATAGGAGTGTAAAAGGGAATATAAGGGTGTTATTTCGTATGTAGATTGCTCTAATAATGTCAAAAACTGTATTTAGCTGGTCATAAATAGTTTTTGTTATGTCTTATATGTCTTCATTTCTCTTATTCTGTTAAAAACTGTATTTAGCTGGTCATAAACAGTTTTTGTTATGTCTTATATATCTTATTTTCTTTTATTCTGTTAAAAACTGTATTTAGCTGGTCATAAACAGTTTTTGTTATGTCTTATATGTCTTATTTTCTCTTATTACGTGTACTATATTCGGTAATAGGAGTGTAAAAGAGAATATAAGGGTGTTATTTTGTATCTTGATGGCTCTTATAATGTCAAAAACTGTATTTAGCTGGTCATAAACAGTTTTTGTTATGTCTTATATGTCTTATTTTCTCTTATTCTGTAAAAAAAATCTATATAGCTGGTCATAAATAGTTTTTGTTATGTCTTATATGTCTTATTTTCTTTTATTCTGTTAAAAACTGTATTTAGCTGGTCATAAACAGTTTTTGTTATGTCTTATATGTCTTATTTTCTTTTATTATGTGTACTATATTGGGTAATAGGAGTGTAAAAGGGAATATAAGGGTGTTATTTCGTATGTAGATTGCTCTAATAATGTCAAAAACTGTATTTAGGTGGTCATAAATAGTTTTTGTTATGTCTTATATGTCTTAATTTCTCTTATTCTGTTAAAAACTGTATTTAGCTGGTCATAAATAGTTTTTGTTATGTCTTATATGTCTTAATTTCTCTTATTCTGTTAAAAACTGTATTTAGCTGGTCATAAACAGTTTTTGTTATGTCTTATATGTCTTATTTTCTGTCATTATGTCTACTATATTGGGTAATATGAGTGTAATGTGGAATATAGGGGTGTTATATCACATCCAGATGGCTCTAATAATGTTTTTTTTACAAAAGTTTTCAGTTGGGACTCTCAGTCCGTTTACGTGGTCCCGGGTCTACTTCATAGTCCGTCCTAAAGGTGTTCTTCTACACCAAACTCTTCCAGATTTACACCCAGTTTTGGTGTCGGAGTCCGTGAAGACGCAACCAGATGTGGAAGCGTCTGAACAAACGAGGTCAGCGGTGGTTAAGCGAATCTCTTCCATGTCACAACACACATGTATGTGCAAGCGGCGGCACGCCACACATGCGCTTGGCGTGCGCAGCGAGCTGGTGCACAGATGTGCGGGCGTACGTGATGATGATGATGATGCACGCCACCGAGACGCACGAGCGGGTGGGACGGAAACAAGCAAATTTCTCTGCTCTATCAAGACTATTTTATAAGGGGGGGGGGATTTAAAGCAAAGTGATGTCCCCTCAGATGACTTTGTATGCGAGGGTCCATTAAAATGTATGACTGCCGCTCGCTGGCGGCAAGCCAGAGCGGGGCCAAAAAAACGAGGCCCCCGAGGCTCAACATTGCTTACGCTCTGATTAGCAAATTAGCATGTCCCAACAAACGGTCAGGGGCATTAGCATGGCGGCTAACAGAGAGGGCATCGAGCGGGGGGTGTGAGGGTGGGGGCGCACTTGGCGACATTTTGTGCTGGTTCATCGTTAATCAATCTGATGCTAAACAGCGCTAAGTGGCTGATAATGTGCTTTTAGGGGCCGACGCGCCGCCGGGTCAGACAGGAAATGAGAGGGACAAGGTGAGCGGCGAGGACGGCGTGCCACGCCATCAGGGGTCACCTCCCCGATTGACGGGACGTGAGCGCACTTTGTGTCCTTAAAACTTTGTTTAAACAAAAGTGGAAGTCTAAAAAATGGCTTCTTTTCTCTTATCGGGTCTATTCTATTTAGCTGGTCATAAACAGGCTTTGTATGCATTATATGTCTTATTTTGTCTTATTAGGTCTACTATATTGGGGGACTATAGTGTATCATGTAAGGCGGACTGTAAGGGTGTTATTTCATATCTAGATGGCTCTAATAGTGTTAAAAACGGTATTTAGCTGGTCATAAACGGTTTTTGTTTTGTCTTATATGTCTTATTTTTTCATATATATCTACTATATTGAGTAATAGCAGTGTAAATGGGAATATAAGAGTGTTATTTCATATCTAGCTGGCTCTAATAGTGTTAAAAACAGTATTTAGTTGATCATTTTTTTATGTCTTATATGTCTTATTTTCTCTTATTAGGTCCACGATATTGGGGGGACTATAGTGTGCCGTGTAAGGCGGACTATAAGAGTGTTATTTCATATCTAGAGGGCTCTAATCATGTTAAAGGTGGTGTTTTGTTGTTCATAAACAGTTTTTTTTATGTCGTATATGTCTTATTTTCTCTTATTATGTGTACTATATTGGGTAATAGGAGTCTAAATGGGAATATAAGAGTGTTATTTCATATCTACATGGCTCTAATAGTGTTAAAAAAGAGTATTTAGCTGGTCATAAACAGTTTTTGTTTTGTCTTATATGTCTTATTTTTTCATATATATCTACTATATTGAGTAATAGCAGTGTAAATGGGAATATAAGAGTGTTATTTCATATCTAGCTGGCTCTAATAGTGTTAAAAACGGTATTTAGTTGATCATTTTTTTATGTCTTATATGTCTTATTTTCTCTTATTAGGTCCACGATATTGGGGGGACTATAGTGTGTCGTGTAAGGCGGACTATAAGAGTGTTATTTCATATCTAGAGGGCTCTAATCGTGTTAAAGGTGGTATTTTGTTGTTCATAAACAGTTTTTTTATGTCGTATATGTCTTATTTTCTCTTATGTGTACTATATTGGGTAATAGGAGTCTAAATGGGAATATAAGAGTGTTATTTCATATCTACATGGCTCTAATAGTGTTAAAAAAGAGTATTTAGCTGGTCATAAACGGTTTTTGTTTTGTCTTATATGTCTTATTTTTTCATATATATCTACTATATTGAGTAATAGCAGTGTAAATGGGAATATAAGAGTGTTATTTCATATCTAGCTGGCTCTAATAGTGTTAAAAACGGTATTTAGTTGATCCTTTTTTTATGTCTTATATGTCTTATTTTCTCTTATTGGGTCCACGATATTGGGGGGACTATAGTGTGTCGTGTAAGGCGGACTATAAGAGTGTTATTTCATATCTAGAGGGCTCTAATCGTGTTAAAGGCGGTATTTTGTTGTTCATAAACTGTTTTTTATGTCGTATATGTCTTATTTTCTCTTAGTATGTGTACTATATTGGGTAATAAGAGTGTAAATGGGAATTTGAGAGTGTTATTTCATATCTAGCTGGCCCTAATAGTGTTAAAAACTGTATTTAGCTGGTCATAAACAGTTTTTGTTTTGTCTTATATGTCTTATTTTTTCATGTATATCTACTATATTGAGTAATAGGAGTGTAAATGGGAATATAAGAGTGTTATTTCATATCTAGCTGGCTCTAATAATGTTAAAAATGGTATTTAGCTGATCATGAGGAGTTGTTTATGTCTTATATGTCTTATTTTCTCTTATTATGTGTACTGCGTTTGACAATAGGAGTGTAAATGGGAATATAAGAGTGTTTTTTTCATATCTAGATGGCTCTAATAATGTTAAAAATTGTATTTAGCTGATCATGAACAGTTTTTTAATGTCGTATGTTTCTTATTTTCTCTTATTATGTGTACTATACTCGGTAATAGGAGTGTAAAGTTGAATATAAGGGTGTTATTTTGTATCTAGATGGCTCTAATAGTAATAAAAACTGTATTTAGCTGGTCATAAACAGTTTTTGTTACGTCTTATATGTCTTATTTTGTCATATATTTCTACTATATTGGGTAATAGGAGTGTAACATGGAATATAGGGGTGCTATTTCACATCCAGATGGCTCTAATAATGTTAAAAAAAACTGATATAGTTGGTCCTAAACAGGTTTATATGTCTTATTTCATCTTATTATGTGTACTATATTGGGTAATAGGAGTGTAGAGGGGACTATAGGGATGTTATTTCATGTCACGAAGGCTCTAATAATGGTATAAATATTAGTATTATTATTGTGGTTAGGTCTGCAACAGATTACATTTAATTGAGTAATAATATTAAGATGGATTATTGTACCATGACTGTCCAAATGAGACTCTCACAATGTAAAAAATACTAATTAAAATTACATTAAAATCCATAAAAAAATTTATTAAAAATACAAAAACATTAAAAAGCAAATTAAAACATTTAAATTAACTCAATAAATATATTAATAAATGTAAAATGCTGTTTCAGAACTCCTGAGTGGTCAGCAGCGACTCAATGAGTCAGACATGATTTAGGCTCCTCCTCTTTTTCGCCACAATTTCTCATCTCGTCCTCACCCAGCCGTCTTCCTGCCAAACCTCATTTTTCATCACTAATGGTGTGTGTACGTGTGTACGTGTGTACGTGTGTACGTGTGCGAGTGTGTATGTTGATTTCAGTCCAAGCTAATAACCCTTTTCCGGATGTGAAAGCTTCACGCCGGTGACTCAGATCACATCACATATTCATTTTTAGAAAAGCAGCGGAACGTCACACAAGTTCAACTTCCTGGAAATGTGTCACTATTAATATTTAAAAAAATAATAATAAAAAAAAAATATATATATATATATAGCTGGAAGACTCATTGTCATTTTATTATTTTATTCTCTTATTATATATTATTTATTATTTCCTATTATTATTTTCATTCTTGAATGAATTATCTTTTTTCACCCCATTTCTAAAATTCTATAAATAAAAACAACAAGCAACAAATTTATATATTTAATTACTATTTTAAACAATTAATTCAAGTAAAGCAATTATTTTCAAAGTATTGCAATTGTATTATAATTGTAATTATTGTATTATGTTATTTTTATTGTATTAGTTTTACTTTAATTATATAGTATATATTTAAAAAAATATTTAATTATTTATAAAATATAAAAAAAACACACATTTATGTATTTAATTCTAAATTTAATGAATTAATCACATGTTTAAATAATTCATAAAAATATGTTAGAATTACTTTATAATTGTCATTTTTTGTCGGCATTTATTTGCATTTTTTTGTTTTTATTATTTTATACTTGAATGATGAAAAAGTTTAATTCCATTAAAAAAATTATTTAATTTATTAAATTATTGAATTGCAATTGTTAATCAATTAATTGAAGTAAAGTAATTATTTTCAAATGTATTGCAGTTGTATTATAATTGTAATTATTGTATTATGTTATTTTTATTATTAGTTTTACGTTAATTATATATATTAAATATTTAATTATTTATAAAATATTAAAAAAACACACATGTATTTAATTCCAAATTTAATGAATTAATGACATGTTTAAATAATTCATAAAAATATGTTATAGGCAATTAATTTATGATTGTAATTTTTAATTGTTATTTATTTACATTTTTCATTCTATTATTTTATTCTTAAGCAATGGAAAATTTTAATTTTTAATAATAATAATTAATAAATGTAATTTAATAATAAAAAATATTTAATTCATTTAATTATTTAATTGCAATTGTAATGGATGTTGCATTCAAATAATGTGTTTACAATCATAATTTAGAATAATCTATACTTCATATTTCAAATAATAATAATTCATTTTTAATTCAATTTCGTTACAATAAAAAATAAGTGTCTGTGGCGGTACAAATGTATCGGTGGCGGGCTGCCACAGACAAACGAATGTATGGTAAACACTGACATCGTGGAGCGTCGTCGTTTTAATAAAATACTCTTCTCGGCATCCCCTCATCTGCGATTCCGATCACAATCGTTAAAGCTGCGACACAAACGACGGGCAGATGCTTCCACACGCCTGCTTTGCTGTACAAAAAAAAAACGTCCCGCTGAGTTGGGCCCGGCGGCCATTAAACGGCCGTTTACAATCTTTGTCACACGGCGTAAACGACGTACAGTAAAGTTTTATGGACACGGAGCGCCATTCGTTAGACTTTGTTTTGTGCGACGCCTTGCACCCTTTTAGACAACATGCAGGGAAGCTTCGGAGCAACGCTGCATAATGCTGACATGAGGCTCCGCCCTAAAGTGGATCGCATCGGAATTCTGGTGTGGGAATGTCCCGAGAGCCCCCCCCCCCCTCCTCCTCGTTTACGACCTGAGCAAAGCAGGCGAGGCCTAAAGCATCAAATTCCGAAAAATACGACTTGGACAAACTCCCCAATGGAAGATAACTATTTTATTCCCAGCAGCACAGCGCTCCTGTCGTATGGAGGATCTTTGATGAGCGTTTTTTTTTTGCAGCAGTTTCCCTAAAAACGTGCAGGGTGCTTCTTTCGTAATGTTGACTCTTTAACTGTCTAAAAACAGACATCCCGTGTCGCGTTGACAATCTTTGTTTGGCCCTTAAAAACAGCACAATACTCCTGTCACATAGAGGATCTTTAAATAGCTTTTTTGTAGGAGATTCCTAAAAACAGCAGCAATCATTATTGAGGATCTTTGACTTGTATTTGCAGTAGAGTGCCCATGCCCTATAGAGGATCTTTGACATGTGTTTTTACAACCTTAGCCTAAAAACAGATGTTCCATGTCGCATAAAGGATCTTTGATTAGCATGTTTACAGTCGGTCCATAAAAACAGCACAGTATTCCTGTCATAAAGAGGATCTTTGACAAGTGTGTTGCCACTACGTAGATTTCTAAAAACAGCAAGACACTCCCGTTTTGGAGAAAATCTTTGATGGGACTTAGATTCCTAAAAATAACATAGCACTCCCGCCAGTCGTCATTTTTGAGGATCTTTGACACACGGTTTTTCAACCTTAGCTTAAAAACAGATGGTCCATGTCGCATAAAGGATCTTTGATTAGCATGTTTACAGTCGATCCATAAAAACAGCACAGTATTCCTGTCATAAAGTAGATCTTTGACGGGCATTTTTGCATTAGATTCCCAAAAACAGCAGCCATCATTATTGAGAGTCTTTGACTGGCGTTTTTGTATAACTTTCAGCAGTAGTACTATAGAGGATCTTTGATCTTTTGCAACCTTTGCCTCAAACCAATTTGCCCATTTTAGCACAGTCGTCCTGTCAAATAGAAGATCTTTGGCTATCAGTTTTTCAGTACATTCCTAAAAACAACAGCCATCATTATTTCGGATCTTTGCTAAAAACAGCAGCACACTTTCATTATATACAGCACAAAACAGCAGAAGGCTCTTGTCATAGAGACAATCTTTGGCTGGCGTTTTAAGCAGCAAAGAAAGTGCTCTTGTCGTATAGAGGATCTTTGACATGCATTTTTTTGAAGCGTTTGTCTAAAGACAGAGTGCCCGCGCCGCATAGAGGATCTTTGTGTAGCATTTTTTGCACGAGATTCCTAAAAACAGCAGAGTGCGCTTGTCATATAGAGGATCTTTGACTGGCGTTTTATGCCACAAAGAAAGTGTTCCTGTCATATAGAGGATCTTTGACATGCATTTTTTTGAAGCGTTTGTCTAAAGACAGAGTGCCCGCGCCGCATAGAGGATCTTTGTGTAGCATTTTTTGCACGAGATTCCTAAAAACAGCAGAGTGCTCTTGTCATATAGGGGATCTTTGACTGACGTTTTAAGCAGCAAAGAAAGTGCTCTTGTCGTATAGAGGATCTTTGACATGCATTTTTTGCAGCGTTTGTCTGAAGACAGAGTGCCCGCGCCGCATAGAGGATCTTTGTGTAGCATTTTTTGCACGAGATTCCTAAAAACAGCAGAGTGCTCTTGTTTTAAGCAGCAAAGAAAGTGCTCTTGTCGTATAGAGGATCTTTGACATGCATTTTTTTGCAGCGTTTGTCTAAAGACAGAGTGCCCGCGCCGCATAGAGGATCTTTGTGTAGCATTTTTTGCACGAGATTCCTAAAAACAGCAGAGTGCTCTTGTTTTAAGCAGCAAAGAAAGTGCTCTTGTTGTATAGAGGATCTTTGACATGCATTTTTTTGCAGCGTTTGTCTAAAGACAGAGTGCCCGCGCCGCATAGAGGATCTTTGTGTAGCATTTTTTGCTCGAGATTCCTAAAAACAGCAGAGTGCTCTTGTCATATAGAGGATCTTTGATCAGATTAGTTGTTTTTGGTGTTGCCAGCAGTTCAGCGAAGTTGAATTCCACCTTAGACACCCCACATCCTCGTCCCCCCCAACCCTCACCCCACACACACCGCCCCCCCCCCTTGCTTCTTTTCCCCCGCCTGAATCCTCCGGCTGCCCGACCCCGATAGTTTGATTGACGGGGTCGCTGGTGTGAGCAGGAAGGAGTGAAGCCGTGGGCTAGCTTCACACCGCACACTGAGGCCTCACCACTTAGCATCTGACATCGGAGATGGGTGGTGCGGGAGAAGGTGAGGGGGGGTGGGGGGGGTGAGAGGGCGGGTGGTCTCGGGGCGTGTTCCAATCTTGGCATGTGGGCTCCGAAACTCCTTTTAGCGATCAGTTGCATTAGCATAAACCCTGCAGAGTTGGCCCCGCCTCTTCTACCCCCACAACACCCGGCCCCCCTCCCTCCTCCCAGCTGTCAACCACAGAGAGAGCAGGGCCTTCTGGGAGTTGTATTTTATTTATTTCTCCTTTCAAGGCCTCTGAGCGGGCTCTTGGTCTGCATGGCTGACAGGCGGGATTTGATACCTGGCCTAATTCAGTCACTCCGCTTTGGCCCGTCCCAGTAGCACTTAGCCCCCACACAGCCCCCGTGGAGCCCCCACGCAGCCCCCGGTGTGTGTTATTAGTGGCTAAATATACGCAAAGCCTCGTCCCGGCGCTCGCAGCTTCGAGCTGGAAGTCACATGACCGGAGAGCGTTCATCTGTATTCATTAGCATAGCAACAGTCAAAGAAACAGTCAGCAAGAACTGACACATTCAAAGAGAATATCGTGTTGCCATGGCAACTTGGACTCAGGTTTTTGTAGTAGATTCCTAAAAACGTTTATTTTTCTGTCTTTATTTATATTGTTTATGTATATTATTTATATTGGTTTTGTAGATTCCTAAAAACAGCCAGGCACTCTTGTTTTATAGATCTTTGACTGCAACACTTTTGCAATAAATTTCTAAAAAAAAAAAAAAAAAAAAACAACAGCAGAGCGCTCTTGTCATGTAGAGAATCTTTGACGAGTGTTTTCGCTTAACAACAGCAGCTGTCATTAATCAGGCTCTTTTGCTGTTTTTTTTTTTGCGGATGTTTAAAAACAGCAGAGCCCCTCTGCCCGATAGAGGATCTTTGACATGCGTTTTTGCAGCTTTTGGATTTTTGACTCATGGTTTTGCAGGAAATTCCTAAAAACAGCAGGAAATTTCTGTCATATAAAGGATTTTGACTCTGGTTTTTGCAGTAGATTTCTAAAAACAGCAGGACATTTCTGTCATATTAAGGATCTTTGACTCGCAATTTTACATTGACAAGCATTTTTCAGCTTGATGCCTAAAAACAGCAAAACATTTCTGTCATATAAAGGATCTTTGACCCGTGATTTTACATTGACGAGCATTTTTTAGCTTTATCCCTACAAACAGCAGGACATTTCTATCATATTAAGGATCTTTGATTCGTAATTTTACATTGACAAGCATTTTTGAGCTTGATGCCTAAAAACAGCAGGACATTTCTGTCATATTAAGGATCTTTGACTCGTAATTTTACATTGACAAGCATTTTTGAGCTTGATCCCTAAAAACAGCAGCACATTTCTGTCATGTGAAGGGTCTTTGACTCTGGTTTTTGCAGTAGGTTCCTAAAAATAGCAGAGCACTGTCACACAGAGAATCTTTTCAACCAGTTTTTACAGTAGATTCCCACAAACAGAAGGGCATTTCTGTCATATAAAGGATCTTTGACTCTTGATTTTCCATTGACTAGCATTTTTGAGCTTGATCCCTAAAAACAGCGGGACGTTCCTGTCATATAAAAGATCTTTGACTCATGGTTTTGCAGTAAATTTCTAAAAATAGCAGAGCAATTTAACTATATTTGCAGTATATACCTAACAGCGGGATGTTTCTGTCATATAAAGGATCTTTGACTCATGGTTTTGCAGTATATTCCAAAAAACAGCAGAGCAATTTAACTATATTTGCAGTATATTCCTAAAAACAGCAGAGCAATTTAACTATATTGGCAGTATATTCCTAAAAACAGCAGAGCATTTCTGTCATATAAAGAATCTTTGACGCGTGATTTTACATTGACGAGCATTTTTGAGCTTGATCCCTAAAAACATAGAGAATATTTAACTATTTTTGCAGTATATTCCTAAAAACAGCAGAGCAATTTAACTATTTTGGCAGTATATTCCTAAAAACAGCAGAGCATTTCTGTCATATAAAGGATCTTTGACTCGTGATTTTACATTGACGAGCATTTTTGAGCTTGATCCCCAAAAACAGCGGGATGTTTCTGTCATATAAAGGATCTTTGACTCATGGCTTTGCAGTAAATTCCTAAAAACAGCAGAGAAATGTAACTATTTTGGCAGTATATTCCTAAAAACAGCAGAGCAATTTAACTATATTGGCAGTATATTCCTAAAAACAGCAGAGCATTTCTGTCATATAAAGAATCTTTGACGCGTGATTTTACATTGACGAGCATATTTGAGCTTGATCCCTAAAAACATAGAGAATATTTAACTATTTTTGCAGTATATTCCTAAAAACAGCTGAGCAATTTAACTATTTTGGCAGTATATTCCTAAAAACAGCAGAGCATTTCTGTCATATAAAGAATCTTTGACTCGTGATTTTACATTGACGAGCATTTTTGAGCTTGATCCCCAAAAACAGCGGGATGTCTCTGTCATATAAAGGATCTTTGACTCGTGATTTTACATTGACGAGCATTTTTGAGCTTGATCCCCAAAAACAGCGGGAAGTTTCTGTCATATAAAGGATCTTTGACTCATGGTTTTGCAGTATATTCCGAAAAACAGCAGAGCAATTTAACTATATTTGCAGTATATTCCTAAAAACAGCAGAACATTTCTGTCATATAAAGAATCTTTGACTCGTGATTTTACATTGACGAGCATTTTTGAGCTTGATCCCCAAAAACAGCGGGATGTCTCTGTCATATAAAGGATCTTTGACTCGTGATTTTACATTGACGAGCATTTTTGAGCTTGATCCCCAAAAACAGCGGGATGTTTCTGTCATATAAAGGATCTTTGACTCATGGCTTTGCAGTAAATTCCTAAAAATAGCAGAGAAATTTAACTATTTTGGCAGTATATTCCTAAAAACAGCAGAGCATTTCTGTCATATAAAGAATCTTTGACTCGTGATTTTACATTGACGAGCATTTTTGAGCTTGATCCCCAAAAACAGCGGGATGTCTCTGTCATATAAAGGATCTTTGGCTCGTGATTTTTACATTGACGAGCATTTTTGAGCTTGATCCCCAAAAACAGCGGGATGTTTCTGTCATATAAAGGATCTTTGACTCATGGTTTTGCAGTATATTCCGAAAAACAGCAGAGCAATTTAACTATATTTGCAGTATATTCCTAAAAACAGCAGAGCATTTCTGTCATATAAAGAATCTTTGACTCGTGATTTTACATTGACGGGCATTTTTGAGCTTGATCCCTAAAAACAGCGGGATGTTTCTGTCATATAAAGGATCTTTGACTCGTGATTTTACATTGACGAGCATTTTTGAGCTTGATCCCCAAAAACAGCGGGATGTCTCTGTCATATAAAGGATCTTTGACTCGTGATTTTTACATTGACGAGCATTTTTGAGCTTGATCCCCAAAAACAGCGGGATGTTTCTGTCATATAAAGGATCTTTGACTCATGGTTTTGCAGTATATTCCGAAAAACAGCAGAGCAATTTAACTATATTTGCAGTATATTCCTAAAAACAGCAGAGCATTTCTGTCATATAAAGGATCTCTGACTCGTGATTTTACATTGACGAGCATTTTTGAGCTTGATCCCTAAAAACAGCAGGACATTTCCATCATATAAAGGATCTTTAACTGTTTTTTTGTAATACATTCCTAAAAACAGCAGCCATCATTATTGAGGATCTTTGACGAGTATGTTTGATTTTTTTATTGATTTTTTCCCGTCTTTATTTCTGCTTTTCTATATGATATATATTAGAATATTACTAAAAGCAATTCTATAGTTAAGATATAAAAATAGGCGGTTACGTCCTTGACAAAGATAAATAGAATGACAAAGAACGACCCCGTAAGGCCACCTTGAAGACGTCTTCAGCGTCCCGGGAGAAGGTCCTAATTGTCTCCTGGTGGCTTTCATTTCCCCTCCGTCCTCGTCTTTAGCATATTTTAATAGCGCGCTGATGCGGAGCCTTTGTCTCCGCTTTCTTCTTGGCTAACTGCTGTTTTTTTTCAGCCTATTTGTTGTGATAAATGACTGTTAGATGTAATTTCCCCAGGATCATATCTCTCTCAGGGCCCACACACCATAATTAGACCGTCTGATTAATAATTCATTATTACTTCTTTTTCTATTCTTTTGGATCCGCTCTGCTTGTGGAAACAAAATCATTATAAAATACGGGATTTTTTTTTTTTTTTTTTTTTTTTTGCCACCATCGAGTCTGGAAAAGGGATTAAAATCCCCAAAAGGTCAGACTTCCCTCCCCAACAGATAATGGCTGGGTTCTGTTATGTTGCTTTATTATTTTCTGTAGTAAATAATATTACTCCAAGACGCAACAACATGGCGGCGATCAATAAAGTTTTTAATGGACAAAAATAACAAAAAAAAAAAAAAAATGCAAAGGCCAAATATAAAAGTCACCATAGGAGGTGGAAACAAGAACGAGCAAAATAGGAGAATAATTCCAGGAATCAAACAGGAAACAGAAGTAACAAAATTAATGCACCAACAAAACCAAACAAGAGATATTGTAAGATTTGGGTTTTTATTTTTTTTTTGTATTTTTAATTTGCATTTCATGTCCGAAATTGCAGCATTTTTGCATTTTATATTATTGCATTTTTTTTATTTAAACAAAAATATTTTAATCATTATTTTGTTTGAATTATGTTTATATATATATTTTTTTTAATGAAAACTCAAAACATAGCATTTTTTTATATTAAAAATAAATAAATAAAATGATTTGTGAGGTCTTAAAAACACATTTTTAATATACATTTTAAAACATTTCAGTTTCTTGTAATTTCTTGTAATATTTTCATACTGGATAAATAATATATTCTAGTTTTTGTTTCATTAATTTTGATTATTATTATTTTTATTAATACCCTGAAAAAAACATAGCATTTTTTTATATTAAAAATAAATAAATAAAATTATTTGTGAGGTCTTAAAAACACATTTTTAATATACATTTTAAAACATTTCAGTTTCTTGTAATTTCTCGTAATATTTTCATACTGGATAAATAATATATTCTAGTTTTTGTTTCATTAATTTTGATTATTATTATTTTTATTAATATCCTGAAAAAAACATAGCATTTTTTTTAGATTAAAAATAAATAAATAAAATGATTTGTGAGGTCTTAAAAACACATTTTTAATATACATTTTAAAACATTTCAGTTTCTTGTAATTTCTCAAAATATTTTCATACTGGATAAATAATATATTCTAGTTTTTGTTTCATTAATTTTGATTATTATTATTATTTTTATTAATATCCTCAAAAAAAAAACATAGCATTTTTTATATTAAAATTAAATAAATAAAATGATTTGTGAGGTCTTAAAAACACATTTTTAATATACATTTTAAAACATTTCAGTTTCTTGTAATTTCTCGTAATATTTTCATACTGGATAAATAATATATTCTAGTTTTTGTTTCATTAATTTTGATTATTATTATTTTTATTAATATCCTGAAAAAAACATTGCATTTTTTTATATTAAAAATAAATAAATAAAATTATTTGTGAGGTCTTAAAAACACATTTTTAATATACATTTTAAAACATTTCAGTTTCTTGTAATTTTTTGTAATATTTTCATACTGGATAAATAATATATTCTAGTTTTTGTTTCATTAATTTTGATTATTATTATTTTTATTAATATCCTGAAAAAAACATAGCATTTTTTTAGATTAAAAATAAATAAATAAAATTATTTGTGAGATCTTAAAAACACATTTTTAATATACATTTTAAAACATTTCAGTTTCTTGTAATTTCTCGTAATATTTTCATACTGGATAAATAATATATTCTAGTTTTTGTTTCATTAATTTTGATTATTATTATTTTTATTAATATCCTGAAAAAAAACATAGCATTTTTTTATATTAAAAATAAATAAATAAAATGATTTGTGAGGTCTTAAAGGGGCAATTTCACCAAAATGGTGCCATTTTATTACATTATTTTAATATTATTATTTTATGAAATTTAAAAGTAAAAATACATATTTTTAGTTATTTTCTTTTTAAAATATTTTATGAATTATTATATTTTATTATTTTATTTTTATTAAATATATATATTTATTATATTATATTATTTATTAGTAAAATTGCTTAAAATTGCTCTGAAGTGAAATAGAGGCTCGGGATGTCCGATAATTACCGATATCAGCAAAAAAAAAAATCAGAATCGGTTGGCATTGGCATCTGATTTTCATCCACATCATGAAAATATCGATATTTGAGATTGAGATTTGGACAATATCAGCAAAAATATCGGACATCCTGAATCGTCACCTCTTTTTTTCATTTTCAAGTTCATTTTCTTAAAGAAACGCCCTCGGTCGACAGGAAGTTGCATCATTCAGATCCTGTCAATATGTTTTGATTAATATCAACGTGGCGTCACATTTGGCGTCACCTTTAGCCCTGCCGTGATGCCTTCCAATAATGAAAGGAGGCGTTGAAAGAAGATGGAAAAACAGACAAAGCCTAAAAGCGGTTGGATGCTGCGCCATCCTGCGCCTCCTCCACTCTGCTCCCCTCCCGATGGACAAGCATTTTCTTTCCCGGAGAAAATAGCCTTTGTTGAAATAAATTCGAGAAAGAAATCCCATTTTTGTCCCTGGCAGCGCCAAGAAGCCCAAGACGCCCGTATCTCAAACTGCGTGTGCGTCTCATAAAAGCAGAGATGGATGTCGTAGCGAGTGGCGCATTAAATCAATATCTGATTACAGACACCGAGAGGAGGTTAAAAAGTGCACGGCGGGGCCTTCAAGGACATCCAGGCTGGTAGTATTTCTCGTCACCTGCGTCCGGCCCGCCACTGATACATTTTGACCGCCGCAAACGAATTTTATGAGAATAAACTTGTAATATTATGAGGAAAAATAACGTCATTTTAGTAGCATAGACTTCAAATATTTTTACAACTATTTTTAAGTCATCATTTTAACAGAAAGAAGCAAAACAAAAAAGTTTTGAAAAATTTGTTGGGGGGAAAAGTGTTAATATTATGGAAAAAAGTCTAAATATTATGGTAATAAAATCATAACGTTAGGAGAAGAATATTTACAAATAAAAAATTAAATAGTTAGAAAATGAAAAAAAATAATAATAGCACAAATTAAAAAAACAGTTAAGAGTTAGAGTTGAAATTCCGATTTTTAACAGTTTAAAAAAAAATCATATTATGAGATAGAAGCAAAACAAAATAAATTTGTAATTCTTGGAAAATTAGCTTGGGAAAAAAATTATAAAGTCAAAATATTATGGTAATAAAATCATAATGATTGAAGAAGAATATTTACAAGAAAAAATAAACGGTCAGAAAATGAAAAGAAAATAATAGCACAAATCGAGAAAAAGTTAAGAAAAAATTCAAAATTTTCAGAGAAAAAATTTTGTATTTTAACAACACAAACATTGGAAATTTATGTGAAAGAAATTTTATTCTTATGATGAAAAATTATCTTGTTTTAGTAAAATAGAGTTGAAATTATAAAATATTTTTTAAAACTGTTTTTTTAATCATATTATGAGAAACAAGCAAAACAAAAAAAAATAATTTTCATAAATAAAAATTAAATACATTTCAATGAAAATTTCAATGAAATAAATAAAAATAAAGTCAAAATATTATGAGAATCAAATCATAATAATACGAGAAGAATATTTACCAGAAAAAAGTGACAATAGTGAGAAAATAAAAAAATTATAACAGAAAAAAATACAGAATAAAGTCAGAATATTAAGAGAAAAAAATTGTTTTCTAACAACACAAAATTGCAATAATGCTGTTTAAGTAGAATAGAGTTTTTCTAAAAATAAATATTTTTTTAAGTCATATTATGAGAAACAAGCAAAACAAAGAAAGATAATACCATGGAAATAAAGTGAATCATAAATAAAAGTAAAATAAAATAAATACATTTCAATGAAATGAATAAAAATAAAGTCAAAATATTATGAGAATCAAATCATAATAATACAAGAAGAATATTTACCAGAAAAAAGTTAAAAATAGTGAGAAAATTAAAAAAAACAATAACAGCAAAAAACAAAAAAAAACAGAATAAAGTCAAAATATTTTGAGCATCAAATCATAATAATACAAGAAGAATATTTACAAGAAAAAAGTACAATAACAAAAAAAAAATGGAACAGAATGAAAGAAAAGTGTTTCTTTTGTTTTTTTCCCCGTGTCCCTCGCTGGAACACCCCTGCTGTGATTTTCGGGGATCAAATACTTCTTTCCCCCCCCCTTTTGCATGTGCGCGGCGTTGCACGTGTATGTGATGGCGATGAAAGTACGCGTGATGTTGGGCTGGAAGACAAAATAGCAAGTTTTGTGTGACAGTGACAGCAAAGTTTTGTGTTTTTTAAAAAAAAAAAAAAAAAAGTTGTAAACATGTCAAAAAAGTTCCACGCTCACAACTCGGAATCTCTTTTCCCTCGACCTCGTTCTCATCTGTCTATGTTTTTTTTTTTTAAATCTATTTTTGAGAGGCTCACAGATTTGCAGCTGCAGTCTAGAAAAATAAGACCCCCCCCCCCCCCTTTGACGGCCTCCCACCCCCACCTCTAAAAATAAAACGTCTAACTTCATATTTTAAATCAGGCAGCAGGTAGGCCGCACCCACACAAAGAATAAACAAAATAAAAGGTCATTAAAGGGAAATAGTTCCCGCACTTTACTGCTTCAGGAATTCTCTGATGATTCCATTTTCCTTTTATGATTCCGCTTTCTCTCGCTGGCGGGGAGATATTTACCAAGCGTCTTCCTCCGCTCTCGCTCTGTCCAACGAAACTATACTTCTGATGCTGTACAGTATGAAATTATGACAAAAAATATACATTATGTATGACATTAAAGTCGTAAACTCATAATATTCAAAGCAGAAAAACATTTTATTTATTTTATATTATAAATAATTATTATACATTTATTTCTTTCAGGAAATTAGTTGTAAAAATATAATAAAAATGAAAAATGAAATGAAAAATAAACAGAAATAAATTGAAACTAGGATGCTGTCATGTGATATATAAAAACTTTTTAAATGTATTTTAAAAAATGTACACATTTAATCAGACATTTAAAAAAATAATATAACGAGAATACATTTGTTTTTTTTCAGGAAATTATTTGTAAAAAAATATTATCAAAATTAATGAAACAAAAACTAGAATATATTATTTATCCAGTATAAAAATATTAATAAAAACATCAACTATATATGACAATAAAGTTGGAAAAGTCATAATATTACAAGAAACTGAAATGTTTTAAAATGTATTTTAAAAATGTGGTTTTTTTATGTATTTTAAAAAAATATGTAATAAGACATTTTTTTTAAAAGTAATATGTTGAGAATCCATTTTTTTCAGGAAATTAGTTGTAAAAATATAATAAAAATGAAAAATGAAATAAAAAATAAACAGAAATAAATTTAAACTAGGATGCTGTCATGTGATATATAAAAACTTTTTAAATGTATTTAAAAAAATGTGTAATCAGACATTTAAAAAAATAATATTACGAGAAGACATTTGGTTTTTTTTCAGGAAATTATTTGTAAAAAAATATTATCAAAATTAATGAAACAAAAACTAGAATATATTATTTATCCAGTATAAAAATATTAATAAAAACATCAACTATATATGACAATAAAGTTGGAAAAATCATAATATTACAAGAAACTGAAATGTTTTAAAATGTATTTTAAAAATGTGTTTTTTTTAATCTATTTTAAAAAATATGTAATAAGACATTTTTTAAAAAGTAATATGTTGAGAATCCATTTTTTTCAGGAAATTAGTTGTAAAAAATCATCAAAATTAATTAAACAAAAACTAGAATATATTTTTTATCCAGTATAAAAATATTAATTAAAAACATAAACTATATATGACAATAAAGTCGGAAAAGTCATAATATTACAAGAAACTGAAATGTTTTAAAATGTATTTTAAAAATGTGTTTTTTTAATGTATTTAAAAAAAATATGTAATAAGACATTTTTTAAAAAGTAATATGTTGAGAATCCATTTTTTTCAGGAAATTAGTTGTAAAAATATAATAAAAATGAAAAATGAAATGAAAAATAAACAGAAATAAATTGAAACTAGGATGCTGTTATGTGATATATAAAAGCTTTTAAAATGTATTTTAAAAAATGTGTAATCAGACATTTAAAAAAATAATATTACGAGAATACATTTGTTTTTTTCAGGAAATTATTTGTAAAAGAATATTATCAAAATTAATGAAACAAAAACTAGAATATATTATTTATCCAGTATCAATTATTACAAATCAATGTAATAAGACATTTTTTAAAAAGTAATATGTTTAGAATCCATTTTTTTCAGGAAATTAGTTGTAAAAAATCATCAAAATTAATTAAACAAAAACTAGAATATATTTTTTATCCAGTATGAAAATATTAACAAAAACATAAACTATATATATGACAATAAAGTCTGAAAAGTCATAATATTACAAGAAAATGGAGCTGTGTAATAAGAAATTTTTTAAAAAGTAATATGACGAGAATCCATTTGGGGTTTTTTTTCAGGAAATTAGTAGTAAAAAAATAATCAAAATTAATTAAACAAAAACTAGAATATATTTTTTATCCAGTATGAAAATATTAATAAAAACATCAACTATATATATGACAATAAAGTTGGAAAAGTCATAAAATTACAAGAAAAATAGCATTTTTTTGTTGTTTTTTTTTTTAAATAAAAACATGTAATAAATGTCTTTATAAAGAAATATGCACTTATTTCAGGAAATTAGTTGCAAAAACAAATCGAAGTATTTAAATTAAGTAAAACCTAGATATTGCCTGTAATAATAAATAATATTTATTATACAGTGGTATTAACTTGAAGATGATCTCCAGTACCAGTATCCTTCCCGTAGACCATGATGCTGAACAATACTTGCTTTCAGGTCATGTGACCGTTGTTTTGAGTCTAAGTATGATTTTTAAGTAAGTATAAAATGTTATTGGTGAATATTTGTGCTTGTGTGCTACTCTATGTCATGTACTTGTACTTGTACTTGTACTTCATGAGTATTCATGGGTAGATTTGTGTTTTTTTTGTGGAATTGGAGCACAATGGCTCTTTGATTGAATCCAGCACGCCCGCCTGTCATATTCCAAGGTCTGGCCGTGCTCCTGAAAGCATCAGCTGCATTTAAAGACAAATACAATAAAAATGGTAAAAGGAAAAAAAAAGACAAAAGAGGACGCTGGTGTGTGGGGAGGGGGGGCAGGGGGGGGCGGGTTCTTTGATGCATGCACACGCACACTTGTCGTCCCCCTCGCTGAGCCTATTCCTAAAAGCATTTGCATGTTGCATGTCGGGGGAGCCCGGCGTGTGTATGGGGGGGGGCGGCAGTGGGCGGGGCTTGTGTGTGGTGTAAAGTGTGTTGTGTTTTTGGCCTCTCGGTGGGGGGGGGGTTGCATGTGAGAGAATGCCTGATGTGCAATAAGACAAGTGCTTTAAAAGAGAATAGGCAATTACCCCCCCCAACCCCCCCATACACATCTAACATCTACAGTACCTCTAACATGTAGTATATTTCATGTACCATATATAGTGTACCCCCAATGTACTGTATTGTATATGTACTGTACCTCTAATATATCATAGTTACATCACATGTAACGATTTTCCGATATTAGCTTTTTTGACGAAAATCGATAAAACTCTGACTTTCCGATATCGATATCGATATGTGTAGCATGACATATCGAGAAAAATCTGATACCGATATCACAATTTTTACGCTGATATCGGCCATCCTTAACCAGATGATCTGACACATTTGTAGGTTAAATAAAAGGCAAATAAAGTAAAAGTAAAAGTACAAAAGTAAAGTACATACAATGCCATTTTTGTTTCTTTATAATGATATTGTTTTTGGTTTCTGTTTCAGTTGCTGCCATGAATTGGACCGGCATTGTGTGTACTTTTTGAAAATTAACATTTTTTTTACTTTACTTTATTTGCCTTTTATTTAACCTACAAATGTATCATATCATTTTTTGCCTGACTTTGTTTTTGTCATGTTAATGTCATGTTAATGTAATAACACGGGCTAATATATCATATTTACATCATATGTAGGAATTTTCCGATATTGGCTTTTTTGCCGAAAATCGATAAAACTCTGACTTTCCGATATCGATATGTGTAACATGACATATCGGGAAAAATCTGATACCGATATCACAATTTTTATGCTGATATCAGCCACCCCTAACCAGATATTGAACATATCTTCCATATATTCACGATGACAAATACAAAAATGATCTTACACATTTGTAGGTTAAATAAAAGGCAAATAAAGTAAAAGTACAAAAGTAAAGTACATAGAATGCCATTTTTGTTTCTTTATAATGATATTGTTTTTGGTTTCTGTTTCAGTTGCTGCCATGAATTGGACCGGCATTGTGTGTACTTTTTGAAAATTAATTTTTTTACTTTACTTTATTTGCCTTTTAGTTAACCTACAAATTTTTGCCTGACGCTGTATATGTCATGTTAATGGCTAATGTACAATATTTACATCACATTTAACATTCCACTAATCTACCATGTTTAGATACCCGATTTTTCACAAGCCCCCCCCCCTCGCCCTGTTACCATGGAAACACAAGCCGAGCTTTTTTTTTTTTTTAAAGCCATGGTACCCCCCACCCAACTGTTCAGGTACGTTACACTGACCCAACACGTGTGTGTAACACTGTCGACAACACTGACACACTTTAAGGGTTGTGTTAGCACAAAGTGACAGGAGGCCTGGTTGTGTTGCACACACACACACACACACACACACACATGCACACACATGTACACACTCTTGTCAACTTGTGGTTCCGCCTGGCGTCATTTTACCTCCTGTTCTTTTTCTTGGATAACTCTGACAGCTGAGTGTGTTTTGTGAGAGTGTGTGTGTGTGTGTGTGTGTGTGTGTGTGTGTGTGTGTTGAGAAAAAGAAGGCCATCTTTGTTTTTCATCAAAGATCAGCACCAAAATATTTGCTATTAACAATATATGGGATGCTTTCAGAGTTTTTTATATGTCAAAGCATCAAGGACTAAGTCAAAAGTCAAAGTTCAAGGTCACAGCAATGTCAAACGCACCAACCAGGAAAATTTTTGTAATTTTTGAAAAATTTGTGCGGGGGGAAAAAGTGCTAATATTACGGAAAAAGTCCAAATATTATGGTAATAAAATCATAACATTAGGAGAAGAATATTTACAAGAAAAAATTAAATAGTCAGAAAATGAAAAAAAAATAGCACAAATCGAGAAAACAGTTAAGAGTTAGAGTTGAAATTCCTGTTTTTAACTGTTTTTTTTATCATATTATGAGATAGAAGCAAAACAAAATAAATTTGTAATTCTTGGAAAATTAGTTTGGGGAAATTTTATAAAGTCAAAATATTATGTAATAAAATCATAATGTTTGGAGAAGAATATTTACAAGAAAAAATTAAATAGTCATAAAATGAAAAAAAAATAGCACAAATCGAGAAAACAGTTAAGAGTTATAGTCGAAATTCCTATTTTTAACAGTTTTTTAAAAATCATATTATGAGATAGAAGCAAAACAAAATACATTTGTAATTCTTGGAAAATTTGCTGTATAAAGTCAAAATATTATGGTAATAAAAATCATAACGTAAGGAGAATAATATTTACAAGAAAAAATTAAATAGTCAGAAAATGAAAAAAATAGCAAGAAAAAGAAGAAAAATTCAAAATTTTCAGAAAAAAATTGGTATTCCAACAACACAAACATTCCAAATTTACATGAAAAAAATGGTAATCTTATGAGAAAAAATTTAAATTCCTATTTTTAACTGTTTTTTAAAAAAATCATATTATGAGATAGAAGCAAAACAAAATAAAATTGTAATTCTTGGAAAATTAGTTGTATAAAGTCAAAATATTATGTAATAAAATCATAACGTTAGGAGAAGAATATTTACAAGAACAATTGAAAAAAAATAGCACAAATTGAGAAAACAGTTAAGAAAAAAATAAAAATTTTCAGAAAAAAAATTGGTATTCTAACAACACAAACATTGCAAATTTTAAAAAAAATAGTAATCTTATGAGGAAAAATTATCTTGTTTTAGTAGAATAGAGTTAAAATTCCTATTTTTAACTGTTTTTTTTTTAATCATATTATGAGATAGAAGCAAAACAAAATAAATTTGTAATTCTTGGAAAATTAGCTTGGGGAAAAATGTATAAAGTCAAAATATTATGTAATAAAATCATAACGTTAGGAGAAGAATATTTACAAGAACACATAAAATTCAGAAAATTTGTACAGTTTTTAAAAAAAATCATATTATGAGATAGAAGCAAAACAAAATAAAGTTGTAATTCTTGGAAAATTAGTTTTGGGAAAAATGTATAAAGTCAAAATATTATGTAATAAAATCACAACGTTAGGAGAAGAATATTTACAAGAACAAATAAAATTCAGAAAATTTGTAACTGTTTTTTAAAAATCATATTATGAGATAGAAGCAAAACAAAATAAAGTTGTAATTCTTGGAAAATTAATTATTACTAAAACAATGTTATATTTACTGAAATGTGCACCTCATCATCTCCAAACTTGGCAGATAAGTCGAAGGTTTTCGAAATTGACTTATAATTGACCGTGACCTAACGAGTTCGCCTCAGGTCAAAGTTGACTCGTCACAAGGTCAAACATCAAATCACCGCAAACCACACTGAGTCGTACCTCAAATCAAAAGCCATGATGCGGGCTTTCCGGATCTGTTATTGTTTTGTCAATATACCTTTATATGATGACATAATAACCAAAAATCATATTATAGATAAAGGCCACACAGCACCGAGAACACTAAGTTTGCAAACATAACGCTGAATATCAATGCTAATAAGTCGAAGAAGTCCATTTCTATAACAAACGTTATCATCTGGATCATTTTCTGAGTCATTAGACGTGCGATTGAAACACAGAAAACCAATTAAAATTTAAAAGTGCTCTAAAAAAAAAAAGCCATCAGTCAGTTGTCAGTTTGATAATTATGAGGAAAAATAAAGTGTTTTTCTCGTTAAGAAGCATATTTTCTAATATGGGCAGCCTGCGAGCTGATCGTCTCAGAGCAAAGAGGGTGAAGTCAACGCAGCTCCACTAATAATCATTTCGGCAAATTGGCTCCATCAATTTCAATGCTGTTATAATACAGAAAATTATACAAAAAATATAAAGTTGCGCTAATGTGGCGTAAAGAATGAGAATGAAGGAAGTCACGGTAAAAAAAAAAAAAAAAAAAAAAAAAATTCAAATAGTTTCACCACAGCCGCTTTGCAGCAAATCTAAAGTGACATGAGTGATGGGTCCAAATGGGCCCGCTTATTAATAATGACTGGCGGGTTTGATTCCGCCAGGGAGGGAAACTGTCACACGGGTGCAAATAACCGTGAAAACGTCCAAGTAGCGTGTTGCGCCGCTCTAAAGGAAACATACAAATAAAAATATCGGGATCGAAAAGGAGGATTTCATGGCAGTACTTTTATTTCCCAGTGACGTACTTCAAGCCAAACGACTGTACTGTTAGCTAACATCTGTGCGCCGTTAGCCATTGGAGAAATAGAATCAGTGTTCATGTCACTCATGGAGATCTTTATATTCCATTTAGGAAAATGTATATACATTTATACAAATATACATGTATTTTATATATTTATTCATATATTGTTATTATATATACTTATATATATATATATATATATATATGTATATCCTGAAGTAGGCACATAAACAACCTTGCCGCAGCACAATCCAAGACCTGGCATCTGTAAAGCTGACACCAGAGAGGTGCTAAACAACAAAGATGTTGACCACAACCGCGACTCTTACATAAGTCATGTTTTTGGAATGAGACCTTACATAGACAGTACTTCCTGGTTCACTGTACTCTTACATAAGTCATGTTTTTGGAATGAGACCATACATAGACAGTACTTCCTGGTTCACTGTACTCTTACATAAGTCATGTTTTTGGAATGAGCCCATACATAAACAGTACTTCCTGGTTCACCATACTCTTACATAAGTCATGTTTTTTTGCATATGGAATGAGACCATACATAGACAGTACTTCCTGGTTCACGGTATTCTTACATAAGTCATGTTTTTGGAATGAGACCTTACATAGACAGTACTTCCTGGTTCACCATACTCTTACATAAGTCATGTTTTTGGAATGAGCCCATACATAAACAGTACTTCCTGGTTCACCATACTCTTACATAAGTCATGTTTTTTTGCATATGGAATGAGACCATACATAGACAGTACTTCCTGGTTCATGGTATTCTTACATAAGTCATGTTTTTGGAATGAGACCTTACATAGACAGTACTTCCTGGTTCACCATACTCTTACATAAGTCATGTTTTTGGAATGAGACCATATATAAACAGTACTTCCTGGTTCACCGTACTCTTACATAAGTCATGTTTTTTTGCATATGGAATGAGACCTTACATAGACTGTACTTCCTGGTTCACGGTATTCTTACATAAGTCATGTTTTTTTGCATATGGAATGAGACCTTACATTGACTGTACTTCCTGGTTCACGGTATTCTTACATAAGTCATGTTTTCGGAATGAGACCACATATAGACATTACTTCCTGGTTCACCGTACTCTTACATAAGTCATACACAGACAGTACTTCCTGGTTCACCATACTCTTACATAAGTCATGTTTTTGGAATGAGACCATATATAAACAGTACTTCCTGATTCACCGTACTCTTACATAAGTCGTGTTTATTTTGCATATGGAATGAGACCATACATAGACAGTACTTCCTGGTTCACCATACTCTTACATAAGTCATGTTTTTGGAATGAGACCATACATAGACTGTACTTCCTGGTTCACCATACTCTTACATAAGTCATGTTTTTGGAATGAGACCATACATAGACAGTACTTCCTGGTTCACCATACTCTTACATAAGTCATGTTTTTTTGCATATGGAATGAGACCTTACATAGACAGTACTTCCTGGTTCACCATACTCTTACATAAGTCATGTTTTTGGAATGAGACCATACATAGACAGTACTTCCTGGTTCACCGTACTCTTACATAAGTCATGTGTTTTTGCATACGGAATGAGACCTTACATAGACAGTACTTCCTGGTTCACCGTATTCTTACGTAAGTCATGTTTGTGCATATGAATGAATGACTGATGTATGAATGAATGAATAAGGAACGTACATACGTACGTATGAATGACCGATGGATCCGTGCGTGTCGGCAGGTTGGACAGCGCGTCCTACGAGGTGATGCAGTTGGACTTTGAGGTGGACAACGTCATCAGCTTGGCGCCGACCCAAACGCTGCACTGGGTGGTGGACTATCTGTCGGGGGCGCCGCCCTCCTCCGAGAGAGTGTCTCACCTTTACATCAGCAACGCCGACATCCAAGGCATCGTACCTCTGGCCCAGGTGAGGAAACGCGTTCCTTCGTCCTAAGCCTGGATCATCAGGATTATTGTAGTCCTCCATCCCTAGATCATCAGGATTATTGTAGTCCTCCATCCCTAGATCATCAGGATTATTGTAGTCCTCCATCCCTAGATCATCAGGATTATTGTAGTCCTCCATCCCTAGATCATCAGGATTATTGTAGTCCTCCATCCCTAGATCATCAGGATTATTGTAGTCCTCCATCCCTAGATCATCAGGATTATTGTAGTTCTCCATCCCTAGATCATCAGGATTATTGTAGTCCTCCATCCCTAGATCATCAGGATTATTGTAGTCCTCCATCCCTAGATTATTCATTCCCAAGATCCTTGGCCGTCATTCCGTTGTATTTCCTTCATTCTTGGATAGTTCTCCTCTCCCTCCATGTTCTCAGTCCTGAGCGTCTCCCTCGATCCCAAGATCATCATAGCCCTGCATCCCTAGATCATCATAGCCCTGCATCCCTAGATCATTAGGATTATTGTAGTCCTCCATCCCTAGATTATTCATTCCCTCGATCCTTGGCCGTCATTCCGTTGTATTTCCTCCATTTTTGTCTCTTCCTCTTCTCCCTCTATCTTTATCTTGTCTACTTCCTGTATCCTGAATATTGTCCTCCATCCCTAGATCATCAGGATTATTGTAGTCCTCCATCCTTAGATTATTTATTCCCTCAATCTTTAGTCCATCATTCCCATGTATTACCTCCATTCTTGTAACGTTTTTCTCTCCCTCCACGTTCTCCGTGCTGAACATCTCCCTCCATCCCTAGATCATCATAGCCCTCCGTCCCTAGATCATCAGGATTATTGTAGTCCTCCATCCCTAGATTATTTACTCTATCCTTGGCCGTCAATTCGTTGTATTTCCTTAATTCTTGGACAGTTCTTCTCTCCCTCGACGTTCGTCGTGCTGAAGATCTCCCTCCATTCCTAGATCATCATAGACCTCCATCCCTAGATCATCATAGTCCTCCATCCCTAGATTATACCATTTCCTCCATCCTTTGTCCATCTTTCTTTTGCATTTCCTCCATTTTTGTCCTGTCCTCTTCTCCCTCTATATTTAGCTTGTCCACTTCCTGTATCCTGAATATTGTCCTCCATCCCTAGATCATCAGGATTATTGTAGTGCTTCATCCCTAGATCATCATAGCCCTCCATCCCTAGATTATCCCTTTCCTCCATCCTTCATCCATCTTTCCCTTGCATTTCCTCCATTTTTGTCCTTTCTTCTTCTCCCTTTATCTTTTGCTTGTTTACTTCCTGCATCCTAAATAGTGTCCTCCATCCCTAGATCATCATAGCCCTCCATCCCTAGATTATCCCTTTCCTCCATCCTTTATCCATCTTATCCTTGCATTTCCTCCATTCTTGTCCTTTCTTCTTCTCCCTTTATCTTTTGCTTGTTTACTTCCTGCATCCTAAATAGTGTCCTCCATCCCTAGATCATCATAGCCCTCCATCCCTAGATTATCCCTTTCCTCCATCCTTCATCATCTTTCCCTTGCATTTCCTCCATTCTTGTCCTTTCTTCTTCTCCCTCTATCTTTTGCTTGTTTACTGCGTGGATCTTGAATATTGTCCTCCATCCCTAGATCATCATTGTCCTCCATCCCTAGATTATCCCTTTCCTCCATGCCTTATCCATCTTATCCTTGCATTTCCTCCATTATTGTCCTTTCCTCTTCTCCCTCTATCTTTAGCTTGTCTACTTCCTGTATACTAAATATTGTCCTCCATCCCTAGATCATCAGGATTATTGTAGTGCTCCATCCCTAGATCATCATAGCCCTCCATCCTTAGATTATCCCTTTCCTCCATCCTTCATCCATCTTTCCCTTGCATTTCCTCCATTCTTGTCCTTTCTTCTTCTCCCTCTATCTTTTGCTTGTTTACTGCGTGCATCTTGAATATTGTCCTCCATCCCTAGATCATCATTGTCCTCCATCCCTAGATTATCCCTTTCCTCCATGCCTTATCCATCTTATCCTTGCATTTCCTCCATTATTGTCCTTTCCTCTTCCCCCTCTATCTCAAGCTTGTCTACTTCCTGTATACTAAATATTGTCCTCCATCCCTAGATCATCATACTCCTCCATTACTGTTACTGTTCTCTGTTCTCAGCCTTCACTTACTCCATCTTTCACCTGTCCTCCCTCCCTTAACACTTACTCACCATCTTCCTCCATCCCTGGATTATCCACTTCCTCCACCCACAGGAAATCCCGTGCTTTGTCCTTTTCCATCCGTAGCCTCCACAACCCACTTCCTCTCTACTTTTAAGCCTCTTGGCTTTTCTTCTTCTTCTACCCCCAAAACCGTTGCTCTCTCTTCCGTCTCTATCGCTCTCCTCCATCGTTGGCGTGCGTCCCCAGTCCATCATGTTCTTCGGTCAAAGCTGTAAAGGTCGCCATGTTTTCATCTTCCTGCTTGTGAAGCTTCAAAGACGACACACAAAAAGATGGAAGACGAGATGCGCACGTATTGATGTAACATTTCCAATCAGACCAAATTAATCGCTATCTTTCCGCACTCCAAACAGACGCTTCCTTGTGCCAGGCCAAAAAGCAAAGTTGAAACCCGGCGTTAAAAGAAACCCAGCATCCGTGGATGCTTTTTTTTTTTTTTCCAAAAGTCTGCTAGTTCCATTAGCGCTGAGCTAATCTGGCCTGATGGCCTCTCCTTCAGACAGCAAAGCCCTGGTGAGAAAACCCAATTTTGTTGCGGGCCTTTGCCTCCCTGGCACACTTTGAGAGAGCGGCAGCAGCATTTTAGAGGCTTTCAAAGCCGCGGGAATGCCGGGAAGAGGCCGGCTCTGCTTTTAAAGAACAATCACCGCCATGAATGGTTCCTCGTCTGTGATCCGTTCGGACCACCGGTGTTCATGTTGAGCGTATACATATGGATAATACCCGGAATTCACGGAGCATCATCACACATCTTTCCGTCATTCCGGTGATCCAGCATCTCCTGTATTCATCATATATTCCATCATCTTTTTTAGTATTGGCACTCATCCTGTCCTTGATCAATCCGGCTCTCCATCTGTCCGTTCGTTCATATGTCGGAATTAAAATCAAAATTAATAAAAAAAAAAAACTTAAATTAGGAAAGCAGGAAGTGAACAAATTTGGATTGGATGGTCATATCACCTCGTACTTCGGTACGTGACTAAAAATTAAAATTAATTAAAAAAAATAAACTTAAATTATATTAGGATAGCAGGAAGTGAACAAATGTAACAGTTACTATGGTAAAAATAAAAATAAAAATAAAAATAAAAATAAAAATAAAAATAAAAATAAAAATAAAAATAAAAATAAAAATAAAAATAAAAATAAAAATAAAAATAAAAATAAAAATTGAAATTGAAATTGAAATGAAATATGAAAAAGTATATTTTAGATAATACTATATAATGTATATTATTGTGCACATATAAATACAAGATAAAAAAATTAAAATTAAAATTAAAATTAAAATTAAAATTAAAATTAAAATTAAAATTAAAATTAAAATTAAAATTAAAATTAAAATTAAAATTAAAATTAAAATTAAAATTAAAATACATTAGGAAAGCAGGAAGTGAATAAATGTAACAGTTACTATGGTACCCATTATGTCATTGTATGTTCATATCACCTTGTACTTCGGTACGTGACTAAAAAATTAAAATTAATTAAAAAAAATAAACTTAAATTATATTAGGATAGCAGGAAGTGAACAAATGTAACAGTTACTATGGTACCCATTATGTCATTGTATGGTCATATCACCTCGTACTTCGGTACGTGACTAAAAATTTTAATTTTAATTTTAATTTTAATTTTAATTTTAATTTTAATTTTAATTTTAATTTTAATTTTAATTTTAATTTTAATTTTAATTTTAATTTTAATTTTAATTTTAATTTTAATTTTAATTTTAATTTTTAAAATAATCTAAACTATTAGGAAAGCAGGAAGTGAACAAATGTAACAGTTACTGATTATAAAAGTACCAAATGATGGGGTAGGATTTAATAAGCTTTGCTTCTTCCTACTCCTTTTGGACATGTGGAACTGGGATGTACTCAATTGTGATCTAATGCATGTTCAAATGAAATAAAACCATCACCATAATTTGTCTCTGGTCCGGGGGCGGGGCAGAAATAATCGTTTCATCTTTTTGAGGAAAGGTTGCGAGAGGACGGAGATATTTTTCCTAAAGAAACAGAAGAAGGGTTGTTGAAATGAATCAAGCGATGTTTTCCGAGGATAAAACCCGATAATGGCTTGAAATGGATGATAAAGAGCAGCGGCACTTGGACAGGCCAGGGAAGGATGCGGTGTGTTTCAGCGGCTCAATTGGATCGGTAATAACGTTATGTGATGTCTCCAGCGAGCGCCATTACACATCCTCTCCTGCTCCCGCTGGTAAAAGTAGAAGTGCCCTCGTCGCGGCGAAGGCCTCCCACAGGCCCGCCGAGGCCACTCCGCTGTTCTTGGCTATCTTTTATTTAGTCCGCGGCTTCTCTTTTGCTTCAATGCTAGGCGCAAATGAACAAATGTGGAATTTACTTTGTGTCATTCTGCTAATAGACAAAAAATGTACAGATTGAAGATGGAGAAGTCGTTGTCTGACAAATTTCAGCAAGTATCTTGTACTTTTTTGCTCCTATTTATTCACTCGAAGGTGACTCCCAAGGCCAACCCTTGATTTGCAAGTCCTTGCCAGACTGGCCATGTAGTCTTCCCCGGTGGAACAAGTTCTTTCTTTTTCTGTCTTCTCCTGTCGGCGTCCTAACCTCCAGACCGTTACGATGCGACTGACTTTTCCCTGTTGTCTGCATCAATGCCGTATCTCGTAAGATTAGACTTCAGGCTGTCTTTATATCGGTTGCCTTGGCCGTACTGCGTAGGTTTATTCTGCATGAATGGTAAATGCTCTGTCCGTCTCAGCTGATTTTTATTTTTATTTTTATTTTTATTTTTTATTTTTATTTTTATTTTTATTTTTATTTTTATTTTTATTTTTATTTTTATTTTTATTTTTATTTTTATTTTTATTTTTATTTTTATTTTTATTTTTATTTTTATTTTTATGATTTAATCTTGTATTTATATGTCCACAATAATATACAATATATAGTATTATCTAAAATATGATACTTTTTCTTGGTTAATTGGTTCCAGACCTGGCCATGTATTAATCCCCCTTCCCTCATTTATCACGGTTAATTGGTTCCAGATCTGATCGTGTATTAATCCCCCTCCCTCATTTATCACGGTTAATTGGTTCCTGACCATGTATTATCCCCCTCATTTATCACAGTTATTTGGTTAAGATCTAAGCATGTATTAATCCCCATTCCCTCATTTTTATTTTTATTTTTATTTTTATTTTTATTTTTATTTTTATTTTTATTTTTATTTTTATTTTTATTTTTATTTTTATTTTTTAATTTTTATTTTTATTTTTATTTTTATTTTTATTTTTATTTTTATTTTTATTTTTATTTTTATTTTTATTTTTATTTTTATATTAATGATTTAATCTTGTATTTATATGTCCACAATAATATACAATATATAGTATTATCTAAAATATGATACTTTTTCTTGGTTAATTGGTTCCAGACCTGGCCATGTATTAATCCCCCTTCCCTCATTTATCACGGTTAATTGGTTCCAGATCTGATCGTGTATTAATCCCCCTCCCTCATTTATCACGGTTAATTGGTTAAGATCTAAGCATGTATTAATCCCCATTCCCTCATTTTTATTTTTATTTTTATTTTTATTTTTATTTTTATTTTTATTTTTATTTTTATTTTTATTTTTATTTTTATTTTTATTTTTATTTTTATTTTTATTTTTATTTTTATTTTTATTTTATTTTTATTTATTTTAAAATTATTATTAAATTATTATGATGATTATTAATTATCTTATCTTGTATTTATATTTATATTTTTATTAATTATTAAATTATTATTACATTATCATGATGATTATTAAATATTTTATCTTGCATTTATAATTTAATTTTTATTTATTTTAAAAAATTATTATTAAATTATTATGATGACTATTAGTTATTTTATCTTGTATTTATATATTTATTTTTATTAATTTTAAAACTATTATTAAATTATTATGATGATTATTAATTATTTCATCTTGTATTTATATTTATATTTTTATTTATTTTAAAATTATTATCAAATTATTGTGATGATTATTAATTATTTTATCTTGTATTAATACATATGTCCTCAATAATATACAATATATAGTATTATCTAAAATATGATAGTCAGTATATACTACTATTTTTACTTTTTCATATTTGCATCATAAACTATTACATTTTGTATAAATACTCCAAATGTCATGTAATCATTACAAAATAATACAATAATAATAATCAAAATAACACAAGTGCCCCCCCCCCCATTATGTAATGCTGAACTTCTTTTTACACTTGTCACAGAGGTTGTACAATACCTGGTCTCGCATTGGCGTCCATTCTAAAGAAGACGGATTCCGTCATTTAACTTGTCTTTGACTAAATGAAGATTGAGAACAAGCCGGATCCAATTCCCGTTTCGTTGATCCGTCTAAGGTTGGTCCCATGGTGAATTTGGAGGCCCCATTATGTCTAAAAGCCAAAGTATGTAATTTTAGCATTGATCACTTTGATGAATTGGTCTAAGAAACGCCATCGGACGATAACGACGCTTCTCCAAAGCATCCTGGTCTTCGCCGGTTGCCGTATTTGCTTGTTACCTGCCAGCGACGCCCCCAATTAATCAGCACATGTGACACTTTTACAAGGTGGGAGACTATGTGGGGCACCGAGAGGCGCCCGTGTCCCGGGCTGAGGGTTGATTTCCATAGCAAGCGGCTGCCTCGAGCCAATTAGTCAACAAGAACAGGACCACAGAAGAAGTACACTACACTACATTGGGGGGGTGTGGGGGGGGTATATAAGTGACCAATGCAAAGTTGTCTTCTCCTGAAACGAGGAAACGGCATTTGTCCCACTTTAAATGGGACACAAAGCCCCCCCGCCCCCGCCAGGATTGCACTTTTTATCAGTGTGGAACTAATTCTGGGTATGTGGGAGAAGAGTCACCCTATTTGTAACGCCATAGATTCTATATTCTACAAATTTTAATTTTAATTTTAATTTTACTTTTAATTTTAATTTTAATTTTAATTTTAATTTTAATTTTAATTTTAATTTTAATTTTAATTTTAATTTTAATTTTAATTTTAATTTTAATTTTAATTTTAATTTTAATTTTAATTTTAATTTTAATTATTTTATCTTGTATTTATATGTGCACAATAATATACATTATATAGTATTATCTAAAATATACTTTTTCACATTTAATTTCAATTTTTATTTTTATTTTTATTTTTATTTTTATTTTTATTTTTATTTTTATTTTTATTTTTATTTTTATTTTTATTTTTATTTTTAATTATTTAATCTTGTATTTATATGTCCACAATAATATACAATATATATATTTTTTTCTTGGTTAATTGGTTCCAGACCTGGCCATGTATTAATCCCCCTTCCCTCATTTATCACGGTTAATTGGTTCCAGATCTGATCGTGTATTAATCCCCATCCCTCATTTATCACGGTTAATTGGTTCTGATCATGTATTATCCCCCTCATTTATCACAGTTATTTGGTTCAGATCTAAGCATGTATTAATCCCCTTCCCTCATTTATCACGGTCAATTTGTTAATGACCATGTATTAAACCCCATCCCTCATTTATCACGGTTAATTGGTTCCAGATCTGATAGTGTATTAATCCCCATCCCTCATTTATCACGGTTAATTGGTTCCTGATCATGTATTATCCCCCTCATTTATCACAGTTATTTGGTTCAGATCTAAGCATGTATTAATCCCCCTTCCCTCATTTATCACGGTCAATTTGTTAATGACCATGTATTAATCCCCATCCCTCATTTATCACGGTTAATTGGTTCCAGATCTGATAGTGTATTAATCCCCATCCCTCATTTATCACGGTTAATTGGTTCCTGATCATGTATTATCCCCCTCATTTATCACGGTTATTTGGTTCAGATCTAACCATGTATTAAGCACCCTCCCTCATTTATCAATTTGTTAATGACCATGTATTAAAAGCCACATCCCTCATTTATCATGGTTATTTGGTTCAGATCTAAGCATGTATTAATCCCCCTTCCCTCATTTATCACGGTTAATTGGTTCCTGACCATGTATTATCCCCTCATTTATCACGGTTATTTGGTTCAGATCTAACCATGTATTAAGCACCCTCCCTCATTTATCACGGTCAATTTGTTAATGACCATGTATTAAAAGCCACATCCCTCATTTATCATGGTTAATTGTTCCAGACCCGGTTCCGAATTTGACCGTTTATTAACCCCCCTCCCTCATTTATCACGGTTAATTGGTTCCTGACCATGTATTATCCCCTCATTTATCACGGTTATTTGGTTCAGATCTAACCATGTATTAAGCACCCTCCCTCATTTATCACGGTCAATTTGTTAATGACCATGTATTAAGCCACATCCCTCATTTATCACGGTTAATTGTTCCAGACCCGGTTCCGAATTTGACCGTTTATTAATCCCCCTCCCTCATTTATCACGGTTAATTGGTTCCTGACCATGTATTATCCCCTCATTTATCACGGTTATTTGGTTCAGATCTAACCATGTATTAAGCACCCTCCCTCATTTATCACGGTCAATTTGTTAATGACCATGTATTAAAAGCCACATCCCTCATTTATCATGGTTAATTGTTCCAGACCCGGTTCCGAATTTGACCGTTTATTAATCCCCCTCCCTCATTTATCACGGTTAATTGGTTCCTGACCATGTATTATCCCCTCATTTATCACGGTTATTTGGTTCAGATCTAACCATGTATTAAGCACCCTCCCTCATTTATCACGGTCAATTTGTTAATGACCATGTATTAAGCCACATCCCTCATTTATCACGGTTAATTGTTCCAGACCCGGTTCCGAATTTGACCGTTTATTAACCCCCCTCCCTCATTTATCACGGTTAATTGGTTCCTGACCATGTATTATCCCCTTCCCTCATTTATCACGGTTAATTGTTCCAGACCTGACCATTTATTAATCCATCCCCTCATTTATCACGGTTAATTGGTTCCAGACCTGACCATGTATTAATTCCCTCCCTCATTTATCACGGTTAATAATAATAATAATAAATTTTTGACTAAAAATAGACCGTATTTAACGACGAAACAGCATGATTTATCCAAGTAAGTTATCAAAGTGAATTTTATCGTATTTGCCGTACATTTCGTGCGCGTACGTTATCGTTGTCAGAACATGGCGTCGTGACGCCTGGCCTCATATCACAGCACATCATATCTTCACTGACGCCACTCCAACCGTGGACTCGCTCCCGACTTCATTTTCTATTCTTTTTTTTTTTTTTTTTTGGAGCCTGACTTTGTAGGCGTCTCACGTCGTTTTTTTTTTTTTTGTCGTTTCAGACATTTTGCCCGCTTTGCTCGTGTCATCAAATATCAAAGTTTTAAAGTTCACTCTGACTTTTATGTGCAGCTCGGCAAAGCGCGACTTGAGATATTTCAACGTGGATTTAATGTCTTGTTTTACCTCAGCGTGACACTTCATTAGGTACACTGACTAATGAGATCCAATACAAAAAAATAATAATAATAATGACCACTTTTAATGAGATAAACACCGTTTGTTATTGTACAGTCGTTTTACATCGCAGCAACGTTACCTCCGCTCTAATTTTCTTCATCGTGTTGACAAGACGAGGCTTAAACGAAAGTCGTTCCCATCGCGAGCAGCACTGCCGTGTTTGCTCCAAGTAATTACTCTCTCCAACAAGTCCATGTCATCACACGCACCCCAAATAAATGAGCCCCAGGCTTAATAATCTGACTGTAATGAACATTGTCATTGTGATAATAGCCGTTTATCCCTTACATCACACACACACACACACACACACACACACTTGGGTCCTAATTCTTTCACTCACTTCAGCCCCTGAAGGATTAATTCCAAGAGTGTTTGGCTTTTTCTTTGGTTTTTGTGGACAGAGAGGAAAAGGTGTGAGTATAAATACTTCGTAGCGAACCAAGTGATACCGCTAAAAACACCGCAAAGCCACAGTATTGCCAGCCTTCAGGTGTCCTAAGTCATGTTTCTGGGTTAGTAATTGGACTTTATTTATTTGAATATTTTTGATTATTTTTTATAATAATAATAATAATAATTTTTTATTTGTATAGCGCTTTTCAAAATACTCAAAGACACTTTACAGAAAATGGAGTTGAATAAAAACAGAGTAAAAGATACGTTAAAATGCAACATTCATTCGTTTATACACAGTTAAAACGTGAATAAAAGTGGGGCGGGGCACAGGAAGGAAATAAAAATTAAAGGAAATAAAAAAATAAAATTAATTATGTATTCATTTTTTTATGAATTTTAATTTTAATTTTAATTTTAATTTTAATTTTAATTTTAATTTTAATTTTAATTTTAATTTTAATTTTAATTTTAATTTTAATTTTAATTTTAATTTTAATTTTAATTAATTTTAAAATTATTATTAAATTATTATGATGATTATTAATTATTCGATCTTGTATTTATATGTCCACAATAATATACAATATATATTATTATCTAAAATATGATAGAAAAATAGCATACAATTCATATTTGCATCGTAAACTGTTACATTTTGTATAAATACTCCAAATATCATGTAATCATTACAAAATAATACAAACAATAATAATAATCAAAATAACACAGGCGCCCACACATCATGTAATGCTGAACTTCTTTTTACACTTGCACAACCGTGATTAAAATGCAATTTAATGGCTGGGAAACAAAATGGATAGGTTAAGGTCAGCTGTCTCAATAAATTAGTTGAAATCAAGTAATTTAAAAAATAATAATATAATAATGTTTTTTATAATAATAATAATATTTTTTATAATAATAAAAATAAAAATAATTAAAAAAAATAATAACTGCATTTTCTTTTGTTAACTTTTTCAAATATATTTTTATTACTTGAATGCAAAACCTTTGAATGCCTCATATTTGTATTTGACTTCATATTAAAATAATAATAATATTTTTTATAATAATAATAATATTTTATAATGACCAATTTAATTAAATTAAAATTTAAATTAAAAAATAATAACTGGGCATTTTCTTTCGTTAACTTTTTCAAATATATTTTTATTAATTATTCAGATAATCTCTCCTCTCACTTGAATGCAAAATCTGTTTTTCCTTCATACTTAAAAAAAATGTCATTTTAATGGAAAGACGCTGTCACGGTAATATGATGAGAATAAAGTTTTTTGTTTTTTTTACCCAATTATTTCCCATCAAATTAATTTCAAAGGCTTAATGATGTTTATGTCCATTCCTGGTTATATTATGAATATATAATACATGCGTCAGACATAGCAATTATCAGGCAATATCGCCGCTGAAATTGCATTGCCGGTTATTCAGCCATTCCCGCGGCGTTGAACAATCCCTGTCATTCTCTCATTGGCACAAACAAAGACGTTGTTGTGGTAAACACATTTGGACGCAGTGTGATGCTGATGATGCCACGGCTGTTTACACGGCAGAAGGACACTTTGGAATTCCTTCAGTAAACACCATCGACTCGAGCGGCGGTGGCGGCGGCGGTGGCGGTGGCGGTGGCGGCGCTTCTGCTGAATCCCAATAAGCACTCAAGTCCAGTTTATTTCCACTTGAACAAAAACTTTATTTGTTAAGACGTTTGTTTAGCCATGCAGACCTCAAACTGTACGTATACCGTAGCGTGAAAAAGTCAATTCTATTAAACAAAATAATTAAAAATCAATTTAAAAAAATCAATACAAATAAATGGTATAAATATTATAAATAAATATAAATATTCCTTCATTAATAAAAATATTTATGAAATTTTAAAAATCATTATCAGTGAAGCATAAAAACATTACCATATTACCAAATGTAAAATAATTATAATAATTTTAAGTTAAAAATTAAATAGAAATTGGTAAAATAATAAATAATATTAATTAGATAAATAACTTTATAATACCTATATTTGTCAATTCTATTAAACAAAATAATTAAAAATCAATTAAATCAATAAAAATAAATAGTTTACTTATTATAAATAAATATAAATATACATACATTAATAAAAAATATAAACTAAATTTTAAAAATCCTTATCAGTGAAGCATAAAAACAACATATTACTAAATTTAAAAAAATATATAATAATTTCAAGTTAAAAATAAATAGAAATGTGTCAAATAATAAATAATATTTTTTATTTTTTATTATATTCTTTACATGACCTATATTTGTCAATTTTATTAAACAAAATAATTAAAATAAAATAATAAATAAATAGTATAATATTATAAATAAATATACATGCATTAATACAAATATTAATTAATTATTAAAGTGAAGCATAAAAACATACATCAGTGTTTTTTATTTTTTTTATTATAGTGGTACACCTACGTACGTATGCTGTGCATTTTATATTACACCTGCATTGTCACACGTTTGTAAATTATTACCACATTATTAAAAACAAATATCACATTTTTAAAAATTAAAAAAATAATAATATTATGAAAAAAATTATAAAATATATGATTTTTTTTACTAAAAAAGTGTAAAAAAAAAACAACAAAACAAGAAAAGGCAAGAAAAGGCCACGCGTGACGAGCTATAATACCGTGACTTGGGGGCGTGGTTTCCTTGAAAATGTTGCTTAAATAGCCAATGACCTCCGGAGCGTTTCATTCCGATGCTCCATTTCCTTCAATAGAATACCCGGCAGTAAAGTGGGCGGGGCTAGCCAGCTCGCACGACACATTCGGGGCACTTAAATGGAAAACAGTCACCCGCATCGCGCACGCGCACACGTGCACGCTAATGCATGCGCATCGGCTGCTGCGATACACTCGTGATGCGTTTAATGGGCGCCGTATAAATTGTGACTAAAGTGCCTTTAGCCAATTTTCATTCCACAGCTGCGCCCCTGACACACACACACACACACACACACACATCAAATACATAAAAAGACATGCGGTGTAAAGGTAAAGTACCTAATATTGTGTCCCGGGGGTGGGGGGGTGGTGCACGTGCATGAATTAATTTACCACTTGAAGTGACCCTAAACACTCGTTCGTTAAGGGCGTGTCGTGCAATAAGCAACATGCTAACGCTAACATGCATGAGGCGCCTCACATGTGTGTGTGTGTCCCATCCATGCACTTTCATTGTTGTCTTTATTATTATTATTATTATTATTATTTATTATTTCCATCCGGCGGCAAATCGGAGCAGTAGAAGAAGTGCGTAAATTGACAGTAAATCACGCAAATGAATAAAAAAAAGCGACTATTAAAAAATGCCTGGCAGTTATGTGACAAAACATCATTTAATAGCTGACTTTTATCACCCACTTTTTGTCTTCTTGTACGTCATATACTATCTTTATGATCTAAAAATGAAAGTGATGAATAATGCATTATTGACACGTGTTGGACTGAAATACAGCCGCACTCACTAAATCCATCAATAGTTTCATTTTCCTGGCTAAACACGCGGCACCATACCGAAATAAACACCAACGTCATGCAAGAAAGGCAAAATATTGTAACATGAAACGTCTTAAAATGTAACGCTAACAGACTGCTGTAACACGAAAGGCTGTAACATGACATGTAACAAAGGACATAACATGAAGTATTAAAATATTACAACATGAAATGCCATAACATGAATAGTTGCAACAAGAAATGTCATAACTCGAAATGTTGCGACATGAAATTCTGTAAGATGAAACTTTTCCACATGAAATGCCATAACTTGAAATGTTGCAACATGAAATATCATAACTCAAAATGTGAGATGAAACTATTCAACATGAAATGTCATAACTCGAAATGTTGCAACATGCAATGTCGTAACTTGAAATGTTGCAACATGAAATTCTGTAAGATGAAACTATTCAACATGAAATGTCATAACTTGAAAGGTCGCAACATGAAATGTCATAACTCGAAATGTTGCTACATGAAATGTCGTAACTTGAAATGTTGCAACATGAAATTCTGTAAGATGAAACTATTCAACATAAAATGTCATAACTTGAAATGTCGCAACATGAAATGCTGTAAGATGAAACTTTTTGACATGAAATGTCATAACTGGAAATATTGCAACATGAAATGTCATAACTCGAAATGTTGCAGCATGAAATGGTGTAAGATGAAATCATTCAACATAAAATACCATAACTCGAAATGTCACAACATGAAATGTCATAAGATCAAATTATTCAACATGAAATGTCATAACTCGAAATGTTGCAACATGAAATGCTGTAAGATGAAATCATTCAACATGAAATACCATAACTCCAAATGTCGCAACATGAAATGTTGTAAGATGAAATTATTTAACATGAAATGTCATAACTCGAAATGTTTCAACATGAACTGCTGTAAGATGAAATTATTCAACATGAAATGTCACAACTCGAAATGTTGCAACATGAAATGCTGTAAGATGAAATCATTCAACATGAAATACCATAACTCCAAATGTCGCAACATGAAATGTTGTAAGATGAAATTATTTAACATGAAATGTCATAACTCGAAATGTTTCAACATGAACTGCTGTAAGATGAAATTATTCAACATGAAATGTCACAACTCGAAATGTTGCAACATGAAGTCATAACATGAATGGTTGCAACATGAAATGTCATAACTCGAAATTGCAACATGAAATGTCATAACTCAAAATGTCACGACATGAAATGCTGTAAGATGAAATTATTCAACATTAAATACCATAACTTGAAATGTTGCAACATGAAATGTCATAACTCCAAATGTTGCAACATAAAATGCTGTAAGATGAAATTATTCAACATGAAATGCCATAACTTGAAATGTTGCAACATGAAATGTCATAACTTGAAATGTTGTAACATGAAATGTCATAACTCAAAATGTTGCAGCATGAAATGATGTAAGATGAAATCATTCAACATGAAATACCATAACTCGAAATGTCGCAACATGAAATGTCGTAAGATGAAATTATTCAACTTCAACATGAAATGTCATAACTTGAAATGTTGCGACATGAAATGTCAACTCGAAATGTTGCGACATAAAATGCTGTAAGATGAAATTATTCAACATGAAATGCCATAACTTGAAATGTTGCAACATGAAATGTCATAACTTGAAATGTTGTAACATGAAATGTCATAACTCAAAATGTTGCAACATAAAATTCTGTAAGATGAAACTATTCAACATGAAATGTCATAACTTGAAATGTCGCAACATGAAATGTCATAACTCGAAATGTTGCAACATGGAATGCTGTAAGATTAAACTTTTTGACATGAAATGTCATAACTGGAAATATTGCAACATGAAATTTCATAACTCGAAATGTTGCAGCATGAAATGGTGTAAGATGAAATCATTCGACATAAAATACCATAACTCGAAATGTCACAACATGAAATGTCATAAGATGAAATTATACAACATGAAATGTCATAACTCGAAATGTTGCAACATGAAATGCTGTAAGATGAAATCATTCAACATGAAATACCATAACTCCAAATGTCGCAACATGAAATGTTGTAAGATGAAATTATTTAACATGAAATGTCATAACTCAAAATGTTTCAACATGAAATGCTGTAAGATGAAATTATTCAACATGAAATGTCATAACTCGAAATGTTGCAACATGAAATGCTGTAAGATGAAATCATTCAACATGAAATACCATAACTCCAAATGTCGCAACATGAAATGTTGTAAGATGAAATTATTCAACATGAAATGTCATAACTCAAAATGTTGCAACATGAAATGTCATAACTCGAAATGTCACGACATGAAATGCTGTAAGATAAAATTATTCGACATTAAATACCATAACTTGAAATGTTGCAATATGAAATGTCATAACTCAAAATGTCGCGACATAAAATGCTGTAAGATGAAATTATTCAACATGAAATGCCATAACTTGAAATATTGCAACATGAAATGTCATAACTCGAAATTGCAACATGAAATGTCATAACTCGAAATGTCACGACATGAAATGCTGTAAGATAAAATTATTCGACATTAAATACCATAACTTGAAATGTTGTAACATGAAATGTCATAACTTGAAATGTTGTAACATGAAATGTCATAACTCAAAATGTTGCAACATAAAATTCTGTAAGATGAAACTATTCAACATGAAATGTCATAACTTGAAATGATGAAAAAATGTCCCAGCAAAAAAATCTAGGGAAAAAGCAAATAAGTCCTCCTCATTTGGGAATATACTACATGCCCTGATAGTCCAGTACTAGTAACAATGCAGTACTTTCAGTTTGTCCAACAGTGTATGTGTGTGTGCTTTATCTCGTCATCAATGTTTTGTTGTTTTTTTTTGTCATTTTTTATCAGCGTGTCTTCAAAAGAAGACTTTTATGGACACTCGCTGACATCACGGTCCACTGTTGTTTGTTGTCTTGTGCTTGAGCCTGCAGTCAAGATAGTGACATTGCAAACGTGATTTTTATCTGCGGATGTCGACACATCACCGCCCCGACACACACACACACACACACACACACACACACACACACACACGAGCACGCCTTCCATGCAAACACATCTTCCAGACAAGTAAACACATCCTCCTCTTCAGCCTGCAGGCTGAGTCTTTTCCTTGATATCTCCTCTCATCGCTGTGTGCTTTTTTTTTATTGTCTTTGTCATGCTTTTAATCCTGTTTATTCCCACATGTCCTCCCCTCTTAGCCTCACCCTCCTCTCACCTCCCAACACCTGCTTCTTGGATGTATTTATAGATACAGAGGGGGAAATATCTATTATGTAAGATATGACCAAACTGTAATATTTCATGGGAGGCTATTCCTTTCTGCCACCATGAATCCGACAAATGAGTCCCGTCCCTTTAAGAAAGTCCTGCTGACTCCGTCTTAAAGACACAGAAACAACAGTTCTCATTTTTTTTTCTGTAATGCCCATCTAGCACTAGCATAAATATAGCAATATAAGCAGTGTTGTCTATTATATTTGTATGATTATTCCTCTATCGGCCTGTTGGGTCTAATAACGCCCGCAAAGCCGCCGTCGCCAAACAAGAGGGTCTGCCACCATAACCTGTAATCACCGTAATCTCATGGTGGGCGAAAAATGCCCCCTTTGGAAGCGTAACGCCATCTAATCAAGATTGACTGTCTCGGAAGCGTCTAATCACACTCCAGCATACTGATTACTGTAATACTTAGCTTTATGATGCAAGTTTTTTTACCCCCCCTCGTGCTTTATTCACGTCTGCACTTTGTCCTTAATTACAGTATACATCGCATATACACAGCGGCACAAAGCAAAGGAATTTAATGGCTATACTGTAGTATGTATATTGTATTCATATATACTGTAGATGCAGTATTAACAAAAACGTTTTATTATATAAATATTATTCAATATATTTAATATGTTTAAAAACAACATAAAAAAAGCAAGCTAAAAATATGAACATAAAATATTGTAACATGAAACATTGTTACACGTAACACTGTAACGCAAAACACTGTAAAATCAAACTATTTGCAGCGAAACAAGGCCACGTCAACATTAAACGTGTCGTCCTCCTCGCCAGGACACGGAGGTGGTGAACACGGCCATCCTGACAGGTCGGAGGGTGGTGCTGCCCGTCAAAGTGGTCACCGTGGAGACGGACGGGCAGGTGAGGGAGGTGGATGACTCGCTGACGTGCAGCTCCACCGACATGGACGTGCTGAAGGTAAGTGATGACCCGTTATGTACGTTGTACCTTAGCTTAGAGTGTCATTAGACATTAGAGCTCTTTAGACATGAAATAACACCCCTATAGTCATCTTTAAACTTCTATTTCTCAGCATAGTACGCATAATAATATAAATTAAGACAATTAAGGTATCAACAACTTGTTTATGATCTTCTAAAAAGGCATTTAACAATATTAGAGCTCTTTAGACATGAAATAACACCCCTATAGTCATCTTTAAACTCCTATTACCCAGTATAGTACGCATAATAATATAAATTAAGACAATTAAGGTATCAACAACTTGTTTATGATCTTCTAAAAAGGCATTTAACAATATTAGAGCTCTTTAGACATGAAATAACACCCCTATAGTCATCTTTAAACTCCTATTACCCAGTATAGTACACATAATAATATAAATTAAGACAATTAAGTTATCAACAACTTGTTTATGAGCTTCTAAAAAGGCATTTTAACAATATTAGAGCTCTTTAGACATGAAATAACACCCCTATAGTCATCTTTAAACTCCTATTACCCAGTATAGTACACATAATAATATAAATTAAGACAATTAAGGTATCAACAACTTGTTTACGAGCTTCTAAATACGCTTTTTTAACATTATTAGAGCTCTTTAGACATGAAATAACACCCCTATAGTCATCTTTAAATTCCTATTTCCTAGTATAGTATGCATAATATTATAAATTAAGACAATTACGGTATCAATAACTTGTTTATGAGCTTCTAAATATGCTTTTTAACATTATTAGAGCTCTTTAGACATGAAATAACACCCCTATAGTCCTCTTTAAACTCCTATTACCCAGTATAGTACACATAATATTATAAATTGAGACAATCAAGGTATCAATATCTTGTTTATGAGCTTCTAAATACGCTTTTTAACATAATTAGAGCTCTTTAGACATGAAATAACACCCCTATAGTCATCTTTAAACGCCTTAACTCCTGGAGCTTGCATAAAAAGCATGCTACACATAACAACCTAATAACGAAGTCGCGTAGCAGCCCAAATGTGTATGCTACTTCAGTCTGAGCCCGATAGCATACGTAGCATCACAAGCCGAGCAGACGGGAACTAAAGTTGTAATCTGAATTCAAATTCAGCTTTTTCAGCCAATCGACGTCGCCGTGATTGACGGGCGGCGGCGGGGCAACAAAGCCGGACTCGCAGGCGGGCAAATGAATCAAGCGGCGAAAGATAGCCGCGCGACTGAAGATTGATTCCTCCGGCGCGGCGCTGCCTTTGTCCTCGGGGCGCGCAAATGAAACGCACCCTTGCTGTGACACTTTCAATATGAAGCCAATTTCCTGCGACAAGGCGAGAGCGCTGCCGCTGTTTAAGTGTGATCAATAACGCGGAACGTGGAAATTGTCGCTTGTGCTTTTGTTTATGCGTGGAGGACATGAAAGTGTGGGCATGCGGGTGTGGCGGGGGGGGGGGTGTGTTAGTTTAGATGTTTTTAACAATCCAACGCCTCTAAAAAGTGACTTGCTGCCGTCTACGTGTGCGTATCGGAAGAAGAAAAACACTTTATCACTAATGAGTGTTGACATGCGGCTTTTGCGTTGCTTTTTGTGTACTCTTGTGTACTCCAGTATACGAGTCCCTCGTTTATCACAAGTAATTGGTTCCACTCCCGACCGTGACACGGTAAGTCCATTTCTGCTGAGTAGCATTTTTTAGTTATGAACGAAATATTTATCACTAAAAATAACCTATTTACAACCTTCTAAATACACTTTTTTAACATTATTAGAGCCTAACAGACATGAAGTAGCACCCCTATAGTCACCTTTACACTCCTATTACCCAATACATTGAACATAATGACAGAAGTTAAAACATTTAAGACATATAAAACCTATTTTTGACTTTCAATTTTTACATTATTAGAGCCCTTTCGACATTAAATAACACCCCTATAGTTATCTTTAAAGTCCTATTACCCAGTATAGTACACATAATAATATAAATTAAGGCAATTAAGTCATCAACAACTTGTTTATGAGCTTCTAAATAGGCATTTTAACATTATTAGAGCTCTTCAGACATGAAATAACACCCCTATAGTCATCTTTAAATTCATATTACCCAGTATAGTACACATAATAACATAAATTTAGGCAATTAAGGCATCAACAACTTGTTCATGAGCTTGCCATTTAACATTATTAGAGCTCTTTAGACATGAAATAACACCCCTATAGTCATCTATCAACTCTTATTACTCAGTATAGTACACATAATAATATAAATTAAGACAAATAAGGTATCAATAACTTGCTTATGAGCTTCTAAATTTGCTTTTTAACATTATTAGAGCTCTTTAGACATGAAATAACACCCCTATAGTTATATTTAAATTCCTATTACCCAGTATAGTATGCATAATAAGATGAATTAAGGCATCAACAACTTGTTTATGAGCTTCTAAATTTGCCTTTTAACATTATTAGAGCTCTTTAGACATGAAATAACACCCCTATAGTCATATTTAAACTCCTATTACCCAGTATAGTACGCATAATATTATAAATTACGACAATTAAGGTATCAACAACTTGTTTATGAGCTTCTAAATAGGCATTTTAACATTATTAGAGCTCTTCAGACATGAAATAACACCCCTATAGTCATCTTTAAAGTCCTATTAACCAGTATAGTACACATAATAACATAAATTAAGACAATTAAGTCATCAACAACTTGTTTATGAGCTTGCCTTTTAACATTATTAGAGCTCTTTAGACATGAAATAACACCCCTATAGTCATCTATCAACTCTTATTACAAAGTATAGTACACATAATAATATAAATTAAGACAAATAAGGTATCAATAACTTGCTTATGAGCTTCTAAATTTGCTTTTTAACATTATTAGAGCTCTTTAGACATGAAATAACACCCCTATAGTTATATTTAAACTCCTATTACCCAGTATAGTACGCATAATAAGATGAATTAATAAAGTGTCAATATTAGGACATAAAATACATTTTAAAAAATAAAGTGTCAATATTAGGACGCAAACTCCCCAAAATACACGTATCAGGACCTAAAATCAATAAATCCCAGTCTTAACTGTCAATATTAGGACATCCACCCAATGGCGGCGCCACGCTGGCGTCATGAAAGCGTGTCAAACGGCGAGGGCACGGCGCACCCGGCAGGTAATTACCGGCAGGACTTGCTCGGCGGAGCAAGTAATAAACTGGACTGTTTCAGCTCGTTACGCCGACGCCACGACTGCCGGGGAACGGGAGCGCTCGACATTTTTTTTTTTTTTTTTTTTTTTCTCCCCCTTGTTGTCGTCTCCGTGCGAGATCTCGCGGGAGATCTTGCACCTTGTTAGCTAACTCATCGCTTAGGAAAGGAAGTCCATATATGGTCTGCTTATTTCTTACTCCTGAAGACGTTTTATTGAAATAACGTCGCCTGACAAAGACAAATAAAGTTAAATATGCAAAGTTACGAAGTGCACACACACACAGAGTGAGGCCATGCAAACAGACATATTGGGGCCAGTGTTGACTTATATCCCTATGCTAATAAGGCTGCTAATTCACACAGGGCCTCAAAAGGACACACACACACACACACACACACACCTTGTATTTAAACCCACTAGACGGGTCTGACAAAGAGCCTAAAAGAGGAAGCGTTTGAAGCTAAGATGTTGCAAAAAAACACACACAGATTGTATTTCTGTGGACTTAAACACAATCGAAAGCGAGTGTGTGCGTGCTCAGTGGTGGTGGTGGTGGGGGGGGGTATAATAATTGCAGTGTATCCCAAGAGGCAACAGCGCAGTACAATCCTGCTAGCGAGTGTGCGACCACAAACGTATTAAAGTGCAACTTTTTTTTTTTTTTATGCCGCCTGTGCAAAAACATGAATTTATTTCACCGTGGTACCCCCCTCCCTCGGGGTCTGCGAGTCATGAGAGTCGAGTCACGAGACAGGAAGTAGTCTGTACCAAATAATTCAACCTTAGCTAAAAAACACAACAAAACATTCTACCGCTTTTGGTTAGAAGAAGTTAAGTCAGTACAAATATTGCAGGAAATAGTCTGTTCCAGTGTCAAACTGTGGCCCTGCATCATATAAAATTACAGGACATGTTTGAAGTCACATTGCAGCATCCTTAATAGCCGTCAAACTCAAAATCAATTTTAATAATTTAAGTGTCAAAATTAGGACATAAAATATTTTTTTAATTAAGTGTCAATATTAGGACATTAATCAATAAAAAAAATTAAGTGTCAATATTAGGACATGAAGTCAATTTTTAAAAATTAAGTGACAATATTAGGACATAAAATCAATTAAAAAAATTAAGTGTCAATATTAGGACATTAAAACAATAAAAAAAATTAAGTGTCAATATTAGGACATTAATCAATAAAAAAAATTAAGTGTCAATATTAGGACATGAAGTCAATTTTTAAAAATTAAGTGACAATATTAGGACATAAAATCAATTTAAAAAAATTAAGTGTCAATATTAGGACATTAAAACAATAAAAAAAATTAAGTGTCAATATTAGGACATTAATCAATAAAAAAAAATTAAGTGTCAATATTAGGACATGAAGTCAATTTTTAAAAATTAAGTGACAATATTAGGACATTAAGAATCACTATTAGGACATTAATCAATTTAATAAAAATAAAGTGTGCAAATATTAGAACATAATTTTTTTTTTAATTAAGTGTCAATATTAGCACATTAATCAATTTAACAAAAATTAAGTGTCAATATTAGAACATAAAATAATTTTTTTTAAATTAAGTGTCAATATTAGGACATTAATCAATTTTAAAAAATTAATTGTCAATATTAGGACATGAAATCAATTTTTTAAAAATTAAGTGACAATATCAGGACATAAATCAATAAAAAAATTAAGTGTCAATATTAGGACATAAAATCTATTAAAAATTAAGTGTCAATAAAAAGTGTATAAAGAAGTGAACCACTAACATTGTAATGTAAAATAAACAAAAAAAAAAACAACTCCACTCCTTATGCAAGCGTAAAAAGAAGTTAACCACTATGAATGTTGCAGAAAATGGTCTGTTCCGGTGTTAAAATTGCCCCCCTGCAGTCACATTTTAACGTCCTTTACTGCCATTAAAGTGTAAAAAGAAGTTAACCGCTGCTAATAAAATGCCAACCGCATGCTATGAAGTCGAGTCATGCAAGCGTAAGAAGAAGCGAAGCCCTGCTAAGTACGCGGGAGTCATGTGACACCACGCTTGGAGGCGATTGGCCCGGCGTGGCCTCTCTCAGGCTCAGATGACGGACAGGTGGGAGGTCTAATCCCATCAGCGAGCGAGTTAGCCCGCTTCCCCCTCGGGGGCCCGCCCCTGTCAGCGCAGTGAGCCCTGATTGGATAATGGCCTCCCCAAAAGTCTGATGGATTGGATCCCCCCCAGGCTGGGAAGGGAGGCAGGCGGAACGGGCAGAGAAGGGGAAAATGTGGCCAGATGAGAAGCGAGCGAGAGAGACGGATGAGGAAGTACACGCGTGGGACTCACATCTCTTAGCGAGGAGGGAGATAAATATGGATTCTTAGAAACGACTCAGCCCGAGGAGATTGAGGCTAAATGGGCGAGAGAGCGTCTTATTGTGTTTCGGGACATTTGAGACCAAACGTTTGGTGGAAAAAGGAAAAAGTCGCCGGCTGAAAGTCTGACTGCACTTTACCCTGCGTGCTGTCTGCTGGGCACACTTGCCAATCAGCACATGCTCTTTGAGCAAGAGAAAATGCATACTAATAACTTTTATTTGCATTTTTGCTTTATTAGAAAAAATTCAAAATAAATCCAAAAAACACATTCTAATTATACAAAATTTTTATGGAAAATATTTTGCTATTTATATATTTATTTATTTATATATTTATATTTATAAACCAAAACAGTAGCATCCACATACATGTTCATTGGTACGCCATCAATGCAATAGAAAATGCATACTAATAACTTTTATTTGCATTTTTGCTTTATTAGAAAAAAATCAAAATAAATCCAAAAAAGACATTCTAATTATACAAAATTTTTATGGAAAATATTTTGCAATTTATATATTTATTTATTTATATATTTATATTTATAAACCAAAACAGTAGCATCCACATACACGTTCATTGGTACGCCATCAATGCAATAGAAAATGCATACTAATAACTTTTATTTGCATTTTTGCTTTATTAGAAAAAAATCAAAATAAATCCAAAAAAGACATTCTAATTATACAAAATTTTTGTGGAAAATATTTTGCTATTTATATATATATTTATTTATATATTTATATTTATAAACCAAAACAGTAGCATCCACATACACGTTCATTGGTACGCCATCAATGCAATAGAAAATGCATACTAATAACTTTTATTTGCATTTTTGCTTTATTAGAAAAAAATCAAAATAAATCCAAAAAAGACATTCTAATTATACAAAATTTTTGTGGAAAATATTTTGCTATTTATATATTTATTTATATATATATATATATTTTTTTATAAACCAAAACAGTAGCATCCACATACACGTTCATTGGTACGCCATCAATGCTAGAGAAAATGCATACTAATAACTTTTTTTTGCATTTTTGCTTTATTTGAAAAATATCAAAATAAATCCAAAAAACACATTCTAATTATACAAAATTTTTATGGAAAATTTGTTGCTATTTATATATTTATTTATTTATATATATATATATATATATATATATATATATATATATATTTATAAACCAAAACAGTAGCATCCACATACACGTTCATTGGTACGCCATCAATGCAAGAGAAAATGCATACTAATAACTTTTTTTTGCATTTTTGCTTTATTAGAAAAATATCAAAATAAATCCAAAAAACACATTCTAATTATACCAAATTTTTATGGAAAATTTGTTGCTATTTACATGTATTTTAAATTTTCCATATTCCGTCCATAAAGGGGGTTCAGGGGCATTTTATTCATTTTATTTTATTTTAATTAAAGATTAAAAATTACATAATTGGAGGGATTCAGCCCACATGTGATTTATGACTTATTGTAGATTTCTATTTCATGTCTGTGGAAAACTTGTCCATACAATTGGACCAAAAGAAAAAAAAAACCTTCCCAAGCAAGTCTGCTTTTGCATCAAAAGTCCTGAAAATGTTTCCACAACAAAACCTTCTGCTTTTAGAGAAAACAAAAGAATAAAACTTCATCAAACACACCTGGAAAAGCTGGAAACTTTCTTGAAATGCTGAGGCCGGCGCTTTTATTTCCCCGTTGCCGCACGCCGCTCTTCTGCTTCCGCGTCGACTCAATTTCCAGCCGGCCCGCCGCTGTCTTTGTGGCGAACCGCACAGATTAAATCCATTCTTCAGTGTCCTTAAAGCTCCAACTCAGCTGTTTACTGCTCAGAAAAAACTTCACTACACTTGTTCACGTACCTTCTGTGTAGTTTGGGGGTCTTGAAGTGATCCTGGATCTCTTACTTGGCCCCGTGTATGTCTTTTACTTTTTAGTCATCTTCATAGAAAAAGTGCTCAAATGCCCATTTTTTATGAAGCCACAAAAAAATAGGCTCCACTACTGAAAACAAAAGTCGAAACGATAAAAAAAATAATCCTGTCTTCTTTCACAAAAAGTCTAATAGCAACAAAAAATAGTGATGACGGATTTATAGAAAATACAGGCTTCGCTACACATCGTAAAACAAAACCCAGAGCTCTAAAAATCATCTCAACCTCGCTTGTTTCAATATAAAGCTATCATTATCGACATTATCCACATAAGTTGTTGACAACAAGTATTTTTTATGAAGTCATAGGCTTCACTACACGTCTGAAAAAAAATTTGAGGGTCTAAAAATGACCTCAACCTCACTTGTTTTTATATAAAGCTATAATTATCGACATAAGTTGATGACAACAAGTATTTTTTGTGTTTTTTTTATGAAGTCACAGGCTTCGCTACACGTCTGAAAAGCAAATTTGAGGGTCTAAAAATGACCTCAACCTCACTTGTTTTCATATAAAGCTATAATTATCGACATAGGTTGATGACAACGGGTATTTTTTATGAAGTCACAGGCTTCGCTACACGTCTGAAAAAAAATTTGAGGGTCTAAAAATGACCTCAACCTCACTTGTTTTTATATAAAGCTATAATTATCGACATAAGGTGATGACAACAAGTATTTTTTGTGTTTTTTTAATGAAGTCACAGGCTTCACTACACGTCTGAAAAGAAAATTTGAGGGTCTAAAAATGATCCCAACCTCACTTGTTTCACAAAAAGCTATCATTATCGACATAAGTTGTTGACAACAAGTATTTTTTATGAAGTCACAGGCTTCGCTACACGTCTGAAAAGAAAATTTGAGGGTCTCAAAATGACCTCAACCTCACTTGTTTTCATATAAAGCTATAATTATCGACATAAGTTGATGACAACAAGTATTTTTTGTGTTTTTTTATGAAGTCACAGGCTTCACTACACGTCTGAAAAGAAAATTTGAGGGTCTAAAAATGATCCCAACCTCACTTGTTTCACAAAAAGCTATCATTATCGACATAAGTTGTTGACAACAAGTATTTTTTATGAAGTCACAGGCTTCACTACACGTCTGAAAAGAAAATTTGAGGGTCTCAAAATGACCTCAACCTCACTTGTTTTCATATAAAGCTATAATTATTGACATAAGTTGATGACAACAAGTATTTTTTGTGTTTTTTTTATGAAGTCACAGGCTTCACTACACGTCTGAAAAGAAAATTTGAGGGTCTAAAAATGATCCCAACCTCACTTGTTTCACAAAAAGCTATCATTATCGACACAAGTTGTTGACAACAAGTATTTTTTATGAAGTCACAGGCTTCGCTACACGTCTGAAAAGCAAATTTGAGGGACTAAAAAAGATCCCAACCTCACTTGTTTCACAAAAAGCTATCATTATAGACATAAGTTGATGACAACAAGTATTTTTTGTGTTTTTTAATGAAGTCACAGGCTTCGCTACACGTCTGAAACCAAAATTTGAAGGTCTAAAATGATCTCAACCTCACTTGTTTCACAAAAAGCTATAATTATCGACATAGGTTGATGACAACGAGTATTTTTTATGAAGTCACAGGCTTCACTACACGTCTAAAACCAAAACTCGATCTAAAAATGATCTCAACCTCACAAAAACCTATATTTAATATCAACAAAATATCAAAAAAAAGTCGGTGCGGACAAATATTTGCAATTTTCTTATGGATTTACCTGAAAAAATAGGCTTCGCTACACACCTTAAAATAAAACAAAAAAAGTTGGTTTACGGGTACAAACTGGCGCTCAAGCCCCTGCTTTCCGAGTCGCAGGTGTTTATGAAGCCACCGAATAAAACAGGCTTCTCTACACATCTTAAAATCCAACCTGTACCGCTAGAAATCCATGCCATTCTCCACTAGGGTTAAATAAAAGCATTGTATTGATCCCGGCATTAGTATTGCATTACCGTAATACACCTACTAGAAGCGCAGAGTATTTGCACGGTACTGTGTAGTATGTGAGCACGGTGAGTACACACGTCGGCATGCTCGCTGACAATGTTGTGATGATGATGATGATGATGATGATGATGATGATTTTAATATGTCGTCAGCTACATTGGTCACACAGTCTGGACAGCAGAATGAAGGCTGAAAATGGGACTGACTAAATCCTGGATTTGCTTTGTTCTGCCTGTCATTGTGTGTGTGTGTGTGTGTGTGTGTGTCCACAGTGTAACACACAAGCATGCTAATCCCATGTCCAAACACATTATTTCATTGAAACAGAAACAGACATGCTTTTGTGGCTATATGCATCTTTCAATGAGAGCCAATGAGGTGCAGTACCGGGCGGCCGCCAGCTGAGGCGCTGTTTAGTAGTTTATGGTGGAAGGTCAAATGAATGCATTCAGGACTAACAAATGGACTTTCCGCAGGTGTCGCCAAACTGCGACCAGGTCTTGGTCAACGGCAAGGAAATGCGCGGACGCCAGAGGCTGGCGGTCAATTTCACGTACATGCACCTGGCGGCCCAGATGACGCTCACCGTGTGGGTCCCCAAGCTGCCCCTGCAGATCGACGTGTCCGACACCGAACTCAGCCAGGTCAAAGGATGGCGAGTTCCCATCGCCGCCAGCAGGAGGTGCTGTTATTACCACCTCCCTTTCACATGATATGTCTTATGGTCTGGTCCTCCTTCTCCTTACCTTCTTAGAATCCTGCTTTCATCTCCTTCTCATCGTTCTTCATTTGCTCCTGTTGTTGTCCATGTTCCTCTTCTTCTTCTTCACATTTTCCTTTTCATTCACCTCGTTCTCATTTTCCTCCTTCTCCTTCTTTTGGTCTTTGTTTATCTTTTTTTTCTCCTCTTCCTCCTCCATTTCCACCTCCTTGTTTGTCATCTTTTGGCCTTCTTCTCCTCCTCCTCTTCCTTGTACTCTTTCTGTTCCTCTTTTCACATGTTTCTCTTCTTCTTCTTCACATTTTCCTTTTCATTCACCTCGTTCTCATTTTCCTCCTTCTCCTTCTTTTGGTCTTTTTTCATCTTTTCCTTCCCAATCTCCTCCATTTTCAGCTCCTCCTTCTTCTTCTTCTTCTTCACATTTTCCTTTTCATTCACCTCGTTCTCATTTTCCTCCTTCTCCTTCTTTTGGTCTTTTTTCATCTTTTCCTTCCCAATCTCCTCCATTTTCAGCTCCTCCTTCTTCTTCTCCATCTTTTGGCCTTCTTCTCCTCTTCGTTGTACTCCTTCTGCTCCTCCTTTCACATGTTCCTCCTCTTCTTCTTCTTCACATTTTCCTTTTCATTCACCTCGTTCTCATTTTCCTCCTTCTTTTGGTCTTTTTTCATCTTTTCCTTCCCAATCTTCTCCTTCTTCTTCTCAATCTTTTGGCGTTCTTCTTCCCCTCCTCTTCGTTGTACTCCTTTTGCTCCTCCTTTCAAATGTTCCTCCTCTTCTTCTTCTTCATATTTTCCTTTTCATTCACCTCGTTCTCATTTTCCTCCTGCTTCTTTTGTTTTTTTTCATCTTTTCCTTCCCAATCTCCTCCATTTTCAGCTCCTCCTTCTTATTCTCCATCATTTGGCCTTCTTCTCCTCTTCGTTGTACTCCTTCTGCTCCTCCTTTCACATGTTCCTCCTCTTCTTTTTTTCACATTTTCCTTTTCATTCACCTCGTTCTCATTTTCCTCCTTCTCCTTCTTTTGGTCTTTTTTCATCTTTTCCTTCCCAATCTCCTCCTTCTTCTTCTCCACCTTTTTGCCTTCCTCCCCTTTACCTCCTTCTTCTTTTTTCTCCTCCTCATTTCTTTTTCTCCTTCTTCTCGTCTTCCTTTTTGTTCTTCATTTCTTATGCACTTGAAGGACTAAGTGTAAATACAGCACACTTATGCACTTGAAGAACTAAGTGTAAGTACAGCACACTTGTGCACTTGAAGGACTAAGTGTAAGTACAGCACACTTGTGCACTTGAAGGACTAAGTGTAAGTACAGCACACTCATACACTTGAAGGACTAAGTGTAAGTACAGCACACTTATGCACTTGAAGGACTAAGTGTAAGTACAGCACACTTATGCACTTGGAGGACTAAATCTAAGTACATCACACTTATGCACTTGAAGGATTAAGCGTAAGTACAGCACACTCATACACTTGAGGGACTAAGTGTAAGTACAGCACACCCATGCACTTGAAGGTTTAAGTGTAAGTACAGCATACTTGTGCACTTGAAGGAAAGTACAGCACACTAGTACACTTGAAGGACTAAGTGTAAGTACAGCACACTTATGCACTTGAAGTACTAAATGTACGTACAGCACACTTATGCACTTGAATGACTAAGTCTAAGTAAATCCCACTTGTGCACTTGAAGGACTAAGTATGCAAGTGCGCCAGTTGAGACGCAGCAGGTGCTAACTATGCTAACAAGTGAGTTTACTTCCTGTCTACATTGGTCCCCTTAATCCGGTTGGGTAATCCATTGACGCTCGCCGATGTGATCCCCTCGGTTCTCTCGATGTTCCTGAATGCATCGTATTGTTGATGTCACCTCGTCTTTTGTCGAGGTGAAAGACGGCTGTGATTCCCAGCAGCGGAAGATTAAAACGTGTCGGACCTCGGGAGTGACCCTCAGCGGAGCTTACACGCGGTCTCAATACGGGGGGGGGGCGGATTAAAAAGAAGCCGTAATTAAGCCCGTCTTGGTCTCTCTCGGCAGGCCCACCAGAGACAGCGAAGACGACGAGGACGACGAGCGGAGGGGGGGCAAAGGCTGCACCCTGCAGGTTTGATGTGATTGCTACCCCTGAAGGAGTTCTGACCCTGATCTCATCTGACCCCCTTTTCGGACCTTTCAGTACCAGTACGCCCTAGTGAGGGTCCTCACCCACTTTGTCGCCGAGCCGTCCGACCCGGGAGGCGAGATGGTGTACATGTTGGGTGCCGACTGGCAAGCGGACATCACTCATCTGGTCCTGGATCAGCTCAAGGTAGAAACAGAAACCCCAATACCAGATCTCAATCACAAATTAGCTGTTTTAGTCGCATCCTTTAATGGCTACCTGATAAGTAAGTGAGCATTTCTTGTGCACTTTGTGCACTTTGTGTACTTTGTGACAAAGTGTTTATTCTGCAGGTGGAGGACCCTCGCATCGCCAAGCTCATAGACGGAAGAGTCCTGCTGGGACGCGATCTGGGCATCACCACCATCCAGGTACCCAAGTCCCTCATGGTGGTCTGGTTTAGCAGCCAGCACTGGGACTTCATGCCTGTCAGCAACAGTACTGGGGACTCAAGTAGACATCATCTTGGAATTTGACATTTCAATTTGGTGCCCCCCCCCCCCATCCCACCCCCCGTGCCCCCCCTCGATGTCTGAAGTTGTTACATTTTCTTTACCTAGCTTAAATTGGGGATTTTGAATTAGATTCGATGCACCTTTGTCCCCTTTTCTTTGTGCACCAATCACACACCTCGCTCGCCCTGTCGCCGGGCGGACTCCGGAGCTCCATCACTGTCTGTCCATCTGTCGCCACCTTTGCAGCCCCGACCGCGGCCGTCTTATATCGTGTTAAATTAGGCTGTTTTGTCATGTTATGTTTTGTCATGTCGTGTTTTGTCATGGGCGGCACGGTGGTCGAGTGGTTAGCGCGCAGACCTCACACCTAGGAGACCAGGGTTCAATTCCACTCCCTCTGCCATCTCTGTGTGGAGTTTCAAAAACATTCCAAAAACATGCTAGGTTAATTAGCGACTCCAAATTGTCCATAGGTATGAATGTGAGTGTGAATGGTTGTTTGTTTATATGTGCCCTGTGATTGGCTGGCCACCAGTCCAGGGTGGACCCCGCCTCTCTTTTGCCCGAAGACAGCTGGGATAGGCTCCGGCACCCCCCGCGACCCTCGTGTGGAAAAAGCGGTAGAAAATGAATGAATGAATGAATGTTTTGTCATGTTATGTTTTGTCATGTTACGTTTTGTCATGTCATATTATGTTATTTTCTGTTTTGGTTTTTCAATAGTTTGGATTTTTTGGACATTTGCAGGTGTTGTCCCCTCTGTCCGACTCCATCCTTGCCGAGAAGACCGTGACCGTGTTGGACGACAAGGTAACATGCTAACTCATTTACACCAACACAAATGGCCTTGGTGGAGGCCCTGCATTGTAAACGTTAGCTCTCCACGTAGCAAACCAGGAGGCGTTCGGGACTTACGTTGTTTCCGACTCCGCACAGGTCACCATCACAGACCTGGGGGTCCAGCTGGTTGCGTCTTTGTCACTCAGCATGACGTCCAGTCCTGGAAATTACCAAGCGATTCAGTTGACCACCACGGCCAGCGACCTCCTGCAAGCACCCAAACAGGTATGCTAGGCTACATACGTTACACTTGTGTACAAATACAACTTTATATATGAGCCATGTATACAGCACACTTATGCACTTGAAGGACTAAGTGTACGTACAGCACACTAGTACACTTGAAGAACTAAGTGTAAGTACAGCACACTAGTACACTTGAAGAACTAAGTGTAAGTACAGCACACTTACACACTTAAAGTATTAAGTGTAAGTACAGCACACTCATGCACTTGAAGGACAAAGTCCAAGTACAGCACACTTACACACTTGAAGTATTAAGTGTAAGTACAGCACACTCATGCACTTGAAGGACAAAGTCCAAGTACAGCACACTTGCGCAATTGAAGGATTAAGTCCAAGTACAGCACACTTACGCACTTGAAGGATTAAGTCCAAGTACAGCACTCTTGTGCGCTTAAAGGACTTACTGTAAGTACAGCACACTTATGCACTTGAAGGACAATGTCCAAGTACAGCACACTAGAAGCACCAAGTGTAAGTATAGCACGCTTACGCCCTTGAAGGACTAAGTCTAAGTACAGCACACTTACACACTTGAAGGATTTAGTGTAAGTACAGCACACTTACGCACTTGAAGGATAAAGTGTAAGTCCAGCACACTCATGCACTTGAGGGACTAAGTGTAAGTACAGCACACTCGTGCACCTGAAGGACTAAGTGTAAGCATAGCACACTAGTACACTTGAAGGACTAAGTGTAAATACAACACACTTGTGCACTTGAAGGACAAAATCTAAGTACACCACACTTGTGCACTTGAATGAACTCAGTGTAAGTACAGCACACTAGTCCACTTGAAGGACTAAGTGTAAGTACAGCATAATTGTACACTTGGAGGACTAAGTCTAAGTACAGCACACTTATGCACTTGAAAGACTAAGTGTAAGTACAGCACACTTACATACTTGAAGTATTAAGTGTAAGTACAGCACACTCATGCACCTGAAGGACTAAGTGTAAGTACAGCACACTAGTACACTTGAAGGACTAAGTGTAAGTAAGGCACACTTGTGCACTTGAAGGACAAAATCTAAGTACACCACACTTGTGCACTTGGATTGACTCAGTGTAAGTACAGCACACTGAAGGACTAAGTGTAAGTACAGCATAATAGTACACTTGAAGGACTAAGTCCAAGTACAGCACACTAATGCACTTGAAAGACTAAGTGTAAGTATAGCACACTGGTACACTTGAAGGACTAAGTGTAAGTACAGCACACTAGTACACTTGAAGAACTAAGTGTAAGTACAGCACACTTGTTTAGTTGAAGGACTAAGTGTAAGTACAGCATAATAGTACACTTGAAGGACTAAGTCTAAGTACAGCACACTAATGCACTTGAAAGACTAAGTGTAAGTACAGCACACTTACACACTTGGAGGATTAAGTGTAAGTACAGCACAGTTGTGCACTTGATGGACTAAGTTTAAGTACAGCACACTTAAGCACTTGAAGTACAAAGTGTAAGTACAGCACACTTATGCACTTGAAGGACTGAAGTGTAAGCACAGCACACTTATGCACTTGAAGGACTTAAGTGTAAGCACAGCACACTCGTACACTTGAAGGACGAAGTCTAAATACAGCACACTTATGCACTTGAAAGACTAAGTGTAAGTACAGCACACTGGTATACTTGAAGGACTAAGTGTAAGTACAGTAAGTACAGTACAGTAAGTATAGTACAGTAAGTACAGTAGAGTAAGTACAGTAACGTTCCACCTGTGTACAAATGTAACATTAAATATAATATAGACACGTTAATTCACACACGGATGGACTAAAGTTAGGCTGTTGTGGAATGACCCCCCCCCCCCCCCCCCCCCAGGTTGTAATCATCGAAGCCAAAGCATAATTGTGTGCTGTGAACATGTCCTGCCGCTTATCTCTCCGCCATAATCACTTTGTAATTAGCGGTGTGTAACTCGCAGGCGTTTTGCAGCACATATCTCCGCTTTACTGCGACAAGGTGCTCTTCTATCATTCGGGCCTGAGAGGCGGCTGATAGAAACACCACGCCACGCCACGGCGCTTTTTTCAAGGTGCTGCTACCTTCAAATACTTTGGAACTACTACGCGGGTACTCAAGCCCCTCAAGAGGGGCCGGGGGGAAAAAAAATAATTCCCACGTTTCCTGTTTTATCTCGCACATTGTTATCGTGTCTGTCAAAGCGCTAATTAGACAGGAAGCAGCTCATTACGATGGAAGACGGCGATAAAGACCAACCTGTCCTTCGCTGGTCACTTCATTAGGCACACCAACCGATAGCAACGTATACATGGACCCAAATATTCCAATATCCACGTATACATGGACCCAAATATTCCAATATCCACGTATACATGGACCCAAATATTCCAATATCCACGTGTACATGGACCCAAATATTCCAATATCCACGTATACATGGACCCAAATATTCCAATATCCACGTATACATGGACCCAAATATTCCAATATCCACGTATACATGGACCCAAATATTCCAATATCCACGTATACATGGACCCAAATATTCCAATATCCACGTATACATGGACCCAAATATTCCAAAAACCAGGTATAAACACGTAGACCCAAATATTCCGATAGCCACGTATACATGGACCCAAATATTCCAAAAACCAGGTATAAACACGTGGACCCAAATATTCCAAAAACCAGGTATAAACACGTAGACCCAAATATTCCGATAGCCACGTATACATGGACCCAAATATTCCAAAAACCAGGTATAAACACGTGGACCCAAATATTCCGATAGCCACGTATACAAGGACCCAAATATTCCAAAAACCACGTATACATGGACCCAAATATTCCGATAGCCACGTATACATGGACCCAAATATTCCAAAAACCAGGTATAAACACGTAGACCCAAATATTCCGATAGCCACGTATACATGGACCCAAATATTCCAAAAACCAGGTATAAACACGTAGACCCAAATATTCCGATAGCCACGTATACATGGACCCAAATATTCCAAAAACCAGGTATAAACACGTGGACCCAAATATTCCAAAAACCAGGTATAAACACGTAGACCCAAATATTCCGATAGCCACGTATACATGGACCCAAATATTCCAAAAACCAGGTATAAACACGTGGACCCAAATATTCCGATAGCCACGTATACAAGGACCCAAATATTCCAAAAACCACGTATACATGGACCCAAATATTCCGATAGCCACGTATACATGGACCCAAATATTCCAAAAACCAGGTATAAACACGTAGACCCAAATATTCCGATAGCCACGTATACATGGACCCAAATATTCCAAAAACCAGGTATAAACACGTAGACCCAAATATTCCGATAGCCACGTATACATGGACCCGAGTATTCCAATTCCATTCGGATTATTTGCTAGAAATTGAATGAATGAATAGATGATGACCGTGCGCCAAGATTTAGCTTCCAGATGATGAAACCTTAAATTCCAACAATTCTTGGAATTTTTTCAACTGGAAATCGGAAGGAACCAAAGACGGATGTCTTTTGTTTCTTACCCTCACATGAAACAATTGTCACGGTTCCCCAGGAAGCGGCGATCAGCGCCTGGATCCACTACAGCGATGGTTCTGTTACGCCATTGGACGTCTATGACCCCAAGGACTTCCTCCTGTCGGCGTTGTCATTGGATGAGAATGTGATCTCCGTGACCAATCAGGTAGGAGCTAACTGCCCAGACGGGTATGAGTACCGATCACATGATGGATTGCGTCGTTTCCAAAGGATCAACACTGGCCCATCGTCGTAGCGGAGGCCGAGGGCCAAGGGGCGCTGGTCCGCGTGGAGATGGTCATCTCCGAGACGTGCCAGAAGTCCAAGAGGAAGAGCGTTCTGGCGTCGGGCGTGGGTAACGTGATGGTGAGGTTTGGAGCCAAGAACGACGACGAGGAGAGAGGAGCGCCCGTCCCCGAGGATGGCGTCCCCAGGGACAACGCCACCGACAAGGGACGAGAGTGGAAGTCCAACAGCGCCACCGTGGACCGTGAGGAAGGCGCCATGAGGAAGGTGGGAGGGGACAAAGCAGTAGACATCAAAGACAATTCCATCTCATTTGCATAAATGGCTGATTAATCGTTAACGTCCCGATGTTCAGGTCAGCCTAACGACCAAGAGCACCGTCACCCACCGAGCCGCGGGCGGCAAAGCCTCCGGTGGCGGTGGCAGCCGGGGTGGGGGTCAGAGCCAAGCGGGGGACTCGGCTAGCGTCCCGGCCCAAGTGGAGGTACCCGGACCCGCCGACAGCGAGCTAACCCAGACCACCAGGGGACTCTCGGACCTGGAGATCGGGATGTACGCCCTGCTGGGTGTCTTCTGCCTGGCTATCCTGGTCTTCCTCATCAACTGTGTCAGCTTCGCCTTCAGGTAGATTGTTTTCATCTAAGATGGGAATGGGAATGGGAATGGGAATGGGAATGGGAATGTTGGAGTCGGAAGAAGCAAAGCTTATTAAATCCTACCCCTCCATCTGGTACCTTTACAATCAATAACTGTTACATTTGTTCACTTCCTGCTTTCCTAATATATTTTTTTTATTTTATTTAATTTTTATTTTTATTTTTTGTGTCTTTCACATGGTGGAGTCATGACCTCTGACTTTAACTGAGGCAAGTGAGGTCTCTAGTTGTTTGGATGTTGTTGTGGGGTCTTTTGTGACCTCTTAGGTGAGTCCTCGCCGCACTCTTGGGGTCATTTTGGTTGGCTGGCCACTCCTGGGACGGTTCACTACTGTTCCATGTTTTGGCCGTTTGTGGATAATGGCTCTCACTGTGGTTTGCTGGAGTCCCAAAGCTTTAGAAATGGCTTTATACCCATTTGGTAATGGTAATCAGATTACAATTGAGTGCATCCCATAATCAGTTCACAGTTCCACATGTCCGAAAGGAGTAGGAAGAAGCAAAGCTTATTAAATCCTACCCCTCCATCTGGTACTTTTACAATCAGTAACATTTGTTCACTTCCTGCTTTCCAACTATAATTTAAGTTTATTTTTTATAATTTTTTTAATAATTTTAATTTTAATGTTAATTTTTTTTATTTAAATCTTTTGAATCGTTTCTAATTTTATTTTTAATTTTAATTTTAATGTTAATTTTAATTTTAATTTTAATTTTAATTTTAATTTTAATTTTAATTTTAATTTTAATTTTAATTTTAATTTTTTAAATCTTTTAAATCTTTTAAATATTTAATCTTTTTTAATTTTAATTTTAATTTTAATTTTAATTTTAATTTTAATTTTAATTTTAATTTTAATTTTAATTTTAATTTTAATTTTTTAAATCTTTTAAATTTTTTAAATCTTTTAAATCTTTTAAATATTTAATCTTTTAAATCTTTTCTAATTTTAATTTTAATTTTAATTTTAATTTTAATTTTAATTTTAATTTTAATTTTAATTTTAATTTTAATTTTAATTTTAATTTTAATTTTAATTTTAATTTTAATTTTAATTTTCAAGTCATGTACCAAAGTACGAGGTGATATGACCATACAATGACATAATTTCATATTTAGTTTTTCCCTGAGATCATATTTCTCCTCTCTTGTAGAGAAGTATTGGATGACATTTTTAGCTAATTGGTTATTTTTAGCCTTATGCATTATTTTAGCTGTTTGAAGATGAACTATATCAGCAAGTTGAAGTATTTGTGATTTTAGAAATAAGGAGTTAGTATGTTCTCTGTAGGCGGCATTATGAATTATCCTTACTGGCCTTTTTTGCAGTACATTTAGCCACCTTATGAAAGCAGCTAGCTTGTCGAATAGATTCGAACACGACATCAGGAGGTCACCTAATCGTGGTTCTATTGTACAGATATCGCCACAAGCAAGTCCCCGTGCTGGAGGCGGCCGGCAACATGAACCACGCCCACGACTGGGTGTGGCTGGGCAACGAGGCCGACCTCCTGGCGGACCACCCCGACCCGTGCCCCGGCTCGCTGCCGGACGAGTGCACCACCATCATCGACCGCAACGAGGAAGGCTACGAGGAGAACAAGTACCTCCTGAACGGGGCGGGGGGCACCTTGGTGATGGGCCCCAACAGCAGGGGCACCCTTAGCGGTGGCGGCGGGGGTCTGGGTGGGCACAGGGGTGTCTCGCACAGTCAGACGTTACCCAGGTCCATTCCGGATCCGCATCAGTGCCTTTCCGCTATCGCCGCTGACAACAACTCGCCCAGAGCCGCCGCCAACAAACGCAAACGAGTCAAGTTCACGTCGTTTGCCACCGTGCTGCCCAATGATAATCCGGGCGGGAGCGGGGGGGGCGTGCCCCCGTACAGCAACTCGTCCGTGTTGCTCGGCAAGGGCGGCGAGGACGACATCAAGTGGGTTTGTCACGACATGGACCTGGGTCAGTCGGAAATCAGAACCTACATGGAGAGGCTACAAGACAATCTGTGACTGGGGTCAAAGGTCAAAGGTTCACTTGGTGGGCGGGGCTTGGGTTAGGGGGTTGCCAGGAAAGGGGGACAATTCACCTGTGATGCCTTTGCCATGGACGAAGGGAGCGGGACGGACGGACGACAAAACACGGCGCTAACTCTTCCGAGTTAACACGAGTCGCAATGAGTCACGGACAGCCAGTTTGGAACACGCCTACTTTTTAGGCTCCTCCCACCTTGTCACAAGCTCACACTGGAATGAAGAACAGAAAAATGTCCGCCAGAGGAAGCAAGAGGTGAATAGAAAATACTGCAATAATAAAATAAAAGCGAGACAATAATAGAATATATATTTTAAAAAACGTTACGATTAGGGGTGCACGATAATTATCGGAACGATACGAGCGAATTATGATGTCATACCGATAAATCCACTCTCAAGTGCAAGAAGTGCAAAAAGTTTGTCAGAGACCTCCATGGCTTGACACCCACTGCTCGGAGCATGTGCCCGAATACAGTGCACCTTTCTGGGCCACGGCATGTAGCTCCCTCCCCTCCATTCTCTGGTTCTCCTGATAGTTGTGATGTGGGAGTTTTAATGACATATTTGATTAGCGAAAAATCAACAGGTAAAGTTGATCAAATCCAAATTAGTTTGAGTCCTTAAACTGATTTTAAGTCTAAATCTAGATATTAAAAAGCGGATTTACAAAAGTTATCTATTATCGGTATCATAACAGTCTCAAGAAGCCGAAGTGGAATTGTTTTGAAAAAAGATATCGTGCATCTCTAATTAATATGGAGGGTTTTTTTTTGTACTAAATTAAATAAATAGGAATATATATAAATTAATTAAAATGTGAAAATGCATTAAAATATTACTTTAAATTTGGACATTTACTACAATATTAATTTTTTTTATTTTATGGCTCTCTTTATATTTTTTAATAAGAGGCCATTGATTAAAAAATTTAAGGAAGCCTAAAATTAAAAATATATATATTTTTAAATTATAAATAATTTGATTTAATTATTTTTATTAATTTAATTAAAATTTAAAATTACATTTTAACAATAAAAACAAATATTCTCATTTTATTATTTATTAATTAGTTCTATATTCATTTATCACTCCCTTTATATTTTTTAATTAGAGGCCATTGATTAAAAAATTTAAGGAAGCCTAAAATTAAAAAAATATATTTTTTTTTAATTATAAATAATTTGATTTAATTAATTTTATTAATTTAATTAAAATTTAGAATTACATTTTAACAATAAAAACAAATATTCTCATTTTATTATTTATTAATTAGTTCTATATTCATTTATTACTCCCTTTATATTTTTTAATTAGAGGCCATTGATTAAAAAATTTAAGGAAGCCTAAAATAAAAATATATATATATTTTAAATTTATAATTAATTCATTTAATGAATTTAATTACAATTTAAAATTACATTTTAAAAATAAAAATATATACTTTATTCTCATTTTATTATTTATTAATTAGTTCTATATTTATTTGATTGCTCCCTTTATATTTTTTAATTAGAGGCCATTGATTAAAAAATTTAAGGAAGCCTAAAATAAATTTAAAAAATTATTATGATTAATTTAATTTAATTAATTCAATCAAAATTTAAAATTACATTTAAAAAATAAAAATATATATTTTATTTTCATTTTATTATTTATTAATTAGTTCTATATTTATTTAATCGTTAAAAAAAACCCTCCATACTTTACAAGTGTTTCACTTTAGATATTTCATTGCGCAATGATGAGTGTAAAAAGCAACCATCCACTCATCCATAATTCATACGAAGAAAGAACATTAGCACCCATTGCCATGTACCAGAGGGTCTATTTTATAGTGTGGACTGAGTGGTTGCTTCCATTGGAGACCTTTTCTTTGGTCCCTGCTGTAAAGACAATAAAGACTCAATACGTATTACACAACAAAAAAAAAAAAAAAAATTAAGAATACGTCATTGATTCGTGATGGACAGCCCCCCCCCCCTTCCAACCCCCTCCTGACTGGATCCAGGACTAGCGGCGGCGAAACTTGCACAAGCAACAGCAGGAAAAGACTCCACTTCCTGTTGTTCCCGAACCTTCCAGCCAATGACGGCATTGAAAACCACCCCACCCCCCCTCACCGACATCAACATGTGGATTCATCATTTTATTTTTCTCCTTTTTTTTTTTTTTTTTTTTACTGAGTTAGATAATTTTTAGTTTTTTGTGTACTCTACAAGTATACGACATGTAGACTTTTAATTTTAGCGATTTATTAAAACTGTAAGGGTGTACCATTCTCTCTACTGGAGATCTATTTATTTAAATTAAACACTGATGGGAGGGGAAGGGGGGAGTTGTTTTTTTTAAAGCTCAGGTGACGAGTCTTCATGGGGGGGAAAAAACACCACCAATAAGAGGGACAGGATTGTTTGGTTGGCAATATTTATTATTATTATTATTTGTAAATGTTGTTTTAGAGTATATTGTATGTTGTAAATAAATAAACATGATCAACACGTACTGCCGTTCTCGTCCTTTGTCTCCTTTTTCGCCATCACTGGTCGCCTTCTGTTGTGACATTTTGCTTCTTATAGATTTTCTAAAATCATAAATTTATGAGGGAAAAAAGGTTGTATATTTACAAGAAAATACTCTTGTAAAAAGTTGTAACTTTACGAGAATAAAGTCGTAAATTCACGAGACAAAAAGCCATAAAGTAAGTTCCCCCTATATAGTACGTCTTATGACACAGTATTAAAATATGACATTTTGAGAATAAAAAAGTAGTCAATTTTTATTAGAATAAAGTCATAAATTTTCAAGAAAAGTCATAAATTAACAAGAAATAATTTGTATTACTACAAGAATAAATTTGTAAATATATGGGAAAAACAAAGGGGTTAAGTAAGTACCCCCCTCTCTCAGGCAATGTCTCCCTTTAAGGAGTATTAAAGGGGACATATTATGCTTTTTATTCTTGTATTCTCGTCATAAACCACGGCAAAGTTTCAGGTAATAGGGTTTGCGCATTTGGAATCTAGCCCTGAAAAAGTTTGTGATGGTTCAAAACGCTCGGTTTCAGAGGGAGTTCTAGCAGTGGCGATTTATGATGTCATAGATTGCCTGAGTGACTTTTTTTGTCATAAGTGTAGGATTTTTTGTCATAAATGTATAACTTTTTTGTCATAAATGCACTTTATTCTTGTAAATGTATTACCTTTTTTGCGTCAATGTGCGACATTTTTGTCGTAAATGTATTACCTTTTTTGTGTTAATATACGGCTTTTTTGTCGTAAATGTACAACTTTTTTGTCGTAAATGTATGACTTTTTTGTCGTAAATGTACGACTTTTTTGTCGTAAATGTATGACTTTTTTGTCGTAAATGTACGACTTTTTTGTCGTAAATGTACGACTTTTTTGTCGTAAATGTATTACCTTTTTTGTGTTAATATACGTCTTTTTTGTCGTAAATGTACAAGTTTTTTGTCGTACGTGTAGGATTTTTTTTGTCGTAAATGTATGACTTTTTGGTCATAAATGCACTTTATTCTTGTAAATGTATTACCTTTATTGCGTCAATGTGCGACATTTTTGTCGTAAATGTATTACCTTTTTTGTGTTAATATACGGCTTTTTTGTCGTAAATGTACGACTTTTTTGTCGTAAATGTACGACTTTTTTGTCATAAATGTACAACTTTTTTGTCGTAAATGTACGACTTTTTGTCGTAAATGTACGACTTTTTTGTTGAAAATGTATGATTTTATTCTTGTAAATATATTACTTTTTTGTCGTAAATGTATTACCTTTTTTGTGTTAATATAGGTCTTTTTTTTGTCGTAAATGTACGACTTTTTTTTGTAAATGTACGACTTTTTGTCGTAAATGTACGACTTTTTTGTTGTAAATGTACGACTTTTTTGTCGTAAATGTATTACCTTTTTTGTGTTAATATACGGCTTTTTTTGTCGTAAATGTACGACTTTTTTGTCATAAATGTATTACCATTTTTGTGTTAATATACGGCTTTTTTGTCGTAAATGTACAACTTTTTGTCGTAAATGTACGACTTTTTTGTTGTAAATGTACGACTTTTTTGTCGTAAATGTATTACCTTTTTTGTGTTAATATACGGCTTTTTTTGTCGTAAATGTACGACTTTTTTGTCGTAAATGTATTACCTTTTTTGTGTTAATATACGGCTTTTTTGTCGTAAATGTACAACTTTTTTGTCGTAAATGTATGACTTTATTCTTGTAAATGTATTACCTTTTTGGCGTCAATATATGACATTTTTGTCATAAATGTATTACCTTTTTTGTGTTAATATAGGTCTTTTTTTGTCGTAAATGTACGACTTTTTTGTCATAAATGTATTACTTTTTTTGTGTTAATATACGGCTTTTTTGTCGTAAATGTACGACTTTTTTGTCGTAAATGTACGACTTTTTTGTCATAAATGTACGACTTTTTTGTCGTAAATGTACGACTTTTTGTCGTAAATGTACGACTTTTTTGTCGAAAATGTATGATTTTATTCTTGTAAATATATTACTTTTTTGTCGTAAATGTATTACCTTTTTTGTGTTAATATAGGTCTTTTTTGTCGTAAATGTACGACTTTTTTGTCGTAAATGTACGACTTTTTTGTCGTAAATGTACGACTTTTTTGTTGTAAATGTACGACTTTTTTGTCGTAAATGTACGACTTTTTTGTCGTAAATGTATTACCTTTTTTGTGTTAATATACGGCTTTTTTGTCGTAAATGTACAACTTTTTTGTCGTAAATGTATGACTTTATTCTTGTAAATGTATTACCTTTTTGGCGTCAATATATGACATTTTTGTCATAAATGTATTACCTTTTTTGTGTTAATATAGGTCTTTTTTTGTCGTAAATGTACGACTTTTTTGTCGTAAATGCACAACTTTATTCTTGTAAATGTATTACCTTTTTGGTGTCAACGTACGACCTTTTTTGTTGTAAATGTACGACTTTTTTGTCGTAAATGTATGACTTTATTCTCGTAAATGTAGGACTTTTTTGTTGTAAACGTAATAATTTTTTCATGAATTTAGGACTTTTTTATCCTGTAAATTTACAACTTTATTCAACTTTATTGTCCAAAGGTCAGTGGGTGTTTTTTTTCCAATGTGGCCATAATACTCGTTATTAAAAAGACACCAAACGCATCCTCAAGTATTCGAAAAGTCAAAGTCAACTTGTGTCAATTGGAGACAACTCACATTTAAAGTTAAATTCCTACTTTCTTTAGTGGCTCATCCCACACACAAACACCCACACACACACACACACACACACTCACACACTCACACACACACTTGGCTTGCACAGCGGCAGTCATTTCTCTTGTTAATGTTGCATGTCGAATTTGCAGGGTGGCAGCGTGCAAATGAAAGGTTGCAATATGTATTTGATAAGAAGCTGTAAATCAGCTGCTGGAACACACACACACGCACACACACACACACACACACACACACACACACGTGGAGGCCTGCAGGGAGGCGCACTAAAAAAAAAAAAAAAAAAACGTGTTAATGGTAAGCGGTGCTAAATTGAACTGGAAGGCTGTGTTTGCCCCGGAGGACGTTTGTGCATGAGAGTGAGACGTCCTGACAAACTTTATTTATTTACTGGCTGGACACTTCATTAGGTCCCCCTACCTAATAACATCCAACACTTTTCTAGAAACAGCACAGTGCTCCTGTCATATAGGGGATCTTTGACCCCTGTTCTTGCAGTAGGACATTAAAAAAACAGCAAAGGATTGACATTTTTTAGCAATAGCTTTTCAAAAACAGCACAGCTGTCCTGTGATATAAAGGATTGTTGACTTGTGTTCTTGCAGTGGGTGCTTAAAAACAGCACAGGGCTTCTTTAAAATAGAAGATCTTTGACTAGTGTTTTTGGTCCTCAAAAACAGCACTGCTTTTCTGTCATTAAAAGGATCTTTGACAACCGTAGGTCCTTAAAAACTTGTTTGAGAATCATTTTTAAAAACAGCAGAGTGCTCCTATCGTATAGACGATCTTTGACTGGTGCTTTTCCTGTAGGTCCTCAAAAACAGCACAGTGTTCTTTGACTACTGAAGGTCTTTAATAATTTGTTTGAGGGGCATTTTTAAAAACAGCAGACTGCTCCTATCGTATAGACGATCTTTGACTGGTGCTTTTCCTGTAGGTCCTCAAAAACAGCACAGTGTTCTTTGACTACTGAGGGTCTTTAATAACTTGTTTGAGGGGCATTTTTAAAAACAGCAGAGTGCTCCTATCGTATAGACAATCTTTGACTGGTGCTTCTCTTATAGGTCCTCAAAAACAGCACAGTGTTTCTGTCATTACTCTTATCGTGTAGACAATCTTTTCCTGTAGGTCCTCAAAAACAGCACAGTGTTTTCGTTATTAAGCGGATCTTTGACTACCGTAGGTCCTTAATGACTTATTTGAGAGGCATTTTTAAAAACAACAGAGTGCTCCTATCGTATAGACAATCTTTGACTGGTGCTTTTCTTGTAGGTCCTCAAAAACAGCACAGTGTCTCTGTTATTAAGCGGATCTTTGACTACCATAGGTCCTTCATAACTTTTTTGAGGTGCATTTTTAAAAACAGCAGAGTGCTCCTATCACATAGACAATCTTTGACTGGTGCTTTTCCTATAGGTCCTCAAAAACAGCACAGTGTTTCTGTTATTAAAAGGATCTTTTTACTACTGTAGGTCCTTAATAACTTCTTTGAGGGGCATTTTTAAAAACAGCAGAGGGCTTCTTTAATATAGAAGATCTTTGACTGGTGCTTTTCCTGTAGGTCCTCAAAAACAGCACAGTGTTTCTATTATTAAAAGGATCTTTGACTACCGTAGGTCCTTAATAACTTGTTTGAGAGCCATTTTTAAAAACAGCAGAATGCTCCTATCGTATAGACAATCTTTGAATTGTGCTTTTCCTGTAGGTCCTCAAAAACAGCACAGTGTCTCTGTTATTAAGCGGATCTTTGACTACCATAGGTCCTTCATAACTTTTTTGAGGTGCATTTTTAAAAACAGCAGAGTGCTCCTATCACATAGACAATCTTTGACACAGCACAGTGTTTCTGTTATTAAAAGGATCTTTTTACTACCGTAGGTCCTTAATAACTTCTTTGAGGGGCATTTTTAAAAACAGCAGAGGGCTTCTTTAATATAGAAGATCTTTGACTGGTGCTTTTCCTGTAGGTCCTCAAAAACAGCACAGTGTTTCTGTTATTAGCAGGATCTTTGACCTCCGTCGGTCCTTAATAACTTGTTTGAAGTGCATTTTTGAAAACAACAGAGTGCTCCTATCATATAGATGATCTTTGACTGGTGCTTCTCCTATAGGTCCTCAAAAACAGCACAGTGTTTCTGTTATTAAACGGATCTTTGATTACTGTAGGTCCTTAATAACTTGTTTGAGGGGCATTTTTAAAAACAGCAGAGTGCTCCTATCGTATAGACAATCTTTGACTGGTGCTTTTCTTGTAGGTCCTCAAAAACAGCACAGTGTCTCTGTTATTAAGCGGATCTTTGACTACCATAGGTCCTTCATAACTTTTTTGAGGTGCATTTTTAAAAACAGCAGAGTGCTCCTATCACATAGACAATCTTTGACTGGTGCTTTTCCTATAGGTCCTCAAAAACAGCACAGTGTTTCTGTTATTAAAAGGATCTTTTTACTACCGTAGGTCCTTAATAACTTCTTTGAGGGGCATTTTTAAAAACAGCAGAGGGCTTCTTTAATATAGAAGATCTTTGACTGGTGCTTTTCCTGTAGGTCCTCAAAAACAGCACAGTGTTTCTGTTATTAGCAGGATCTTTGACCTCCGTCGGTCCTTAATAACTTGTTTGAAGTGCATTTTTGAAAACAAAAGAGTGCTCCTATCATATAGATGATCTTTGACTGGTGCTTCTCCTATAGGTCCTCAAAAACAGCACAGTGTTTCTGTTATTAAACGGATCTTTGATTACTGTAGGTCCTTAATAACTTGTTTGAGGGGCATTTTTAAAAACAGCAGAGTGCTCCTATCGTATAGACAATCTTTGACTGGTGCTTTTCTTGTAGGTCCTCAAAAACAGCACAGTGTCTCTGTTATTAAGCGGATCTTTGACTACCATAGGTCCTTCATAACTTTTTTGAGGTGCATTTTTAAAAACAGCAGAGTGCTCCTATCACATAGACAATCTTTGACTGGTGCTTTTCCTATAGGTCCTCAAAAACAGCACAGTGTTTCTGTTATTAAAAGGATCTTTTTACTACCGTAGGTCCTTAATAACTTCTTTGAGGGGCATTTTTAAAAACAGCAGAGGGCTTCTTTAATATAGAAGATCTTTGACTGGTGCTTTTCCTGTAGGTCCTCAAAAACAGCACAGTGTTTCTATTATTAAAAGGATCTTTGACTACCGTAGGTCCTTAATAACTTGTTTGAGAGCCATTTTTAAAAACAGCAGAATGCTCCTATCGTATAGACAATCTTTGAATTGTGCTTTTCCTGTAGGTCCTCAAAAACAGCACAGTTTTTCTGTTATTAAAAAGATATTTGACTACATTTGTCCTTAAAAACTTGTTTGAGGGGCATTTTTATAAACAGCAGAGTGCTCCTATCGTATAGACAATCTTTGACTGGTGCTTTTCTTGTAGGTCCTCAAAAACAGCACAGTGTTTCTGTATTGTTTCTGTTATTAAAAGGATCTTTGACTACCGTAGGTCCTTCAGCAGAGTGCTCCTATCATATAGACGATCTTTGACTGGTGTTTTCCCAGCAGGTCTTTAAACGCAGGATCTTTGAGGAGCAGCGCTATCCCGTCACATGGAGGATCTTTGACTGGCATTTTTGCAGCAGGTCCTTAAAAATAATGGTATTTTTTTCTGAATTATTCTCAAAATAATAATAATAATGTACCACTGATATATAGAGGATCTTTGACTGGTATTTTTTTTACACAATAATGGAGATGTCTTATCAGGCTGCTATGAAAGAAGCAACATGGGTGTGTGGAATCGTGCCGAGTGTGTAGTCAGCGTGTGTGTGTGTAAAGGAGTGTGTAGACGGTGCGTTTACCTTAATGGCAAAAAGTAATGTGAGTCTCTTTTGAGCAGGTGGAGGTAATACCGCCATTACAGCCCTCCTCTCAAATAAGTCTATTTTCATGATAACAGGACAAATCATAACACACGCCATGCACGGCTGACGCATTGTGCGTTTATTTTCACATCCAACGTAATCCTCAAGTCATCCCAATCTCACTTTTATGAGTGACAAAAAATGTGTACTCGAGTAGCATCGGCGGTGTCGTACGATGGAAGAAAAACCAGCTGACATTTGGAGAAATGGGCTGCCAGGTTTCCAATGAAGGCTGATTTTTTTTTTTTCTCATAAAGGCTGGAATTTGGACAAATCTTGTTGTTGTTTTTTCTTCCTTCTTCTTCTCTCTTCAGAGCTTCATTCTCACTGGGCCGTGAAATTCACTCACTGCCTCCTTGGGCGGACTCACAGCGGGGGCTGTCAATCATAACTTCCCAATCCAAGGTCAAAGAAATAGGAATAATCCACTCCAGGGTCAAAGCGCGGCCATCAGTAAAGATAGAGTCTGGTTTTTTGATATTCTGATTGTGAAAAAGTTTTAATATTATAATATTACAATATTATATATTATAATATATAATATTGTATATTAATATAATATTATATATATATATATAATATTATAATATTATATAATTGAATATTAAAACTTATTTTTCAGAATATAACCTTTTAGATTCTATATTATTATATATCATATATATATAATGTTATAAATTAAGATATATATTTAAGATATAATATTGTATAATGAATATTAATATTTATTTAATATTTAAATATATATTATAATATTATATAAATAAATATTACAACTTTTTTCAGAATATAACCTTTTATATTCTATATTATATTATATTATATTATATTATATTATACCATATTATATATACATATTATATATATTATAATATTATACATAATATATATACTATATGTATATTATATAATATTAGAATATTCTAATATAATAAATATTAGAATATTATATAATTAATATTAAAACTTTTTTTTCAGAATCTAACCTTTTAGATTATATATTATTGTATATTATATATTATAATATTTTATATTATAATATATAATATTATATATTAGTATAATATATATAATATTATATATCTAATATTATAATATTATATTGTTTATATAACATTTATTATAATATTATATAGTAATATGTAATATTGATAATATTGCATAATTAATATTAACATATATTTAATATTATACATATAAATATTAAAACTCTTTTTTCAGAATATGTTATATAATATTATATATACATATTATATATATTATAATATTATACATACTATATATATTTTACGTATATTATATAATATTATAATAAAAATAAACACTTATTCCTACAATTAAGATCCAATTAAAATACTATATTCCATAATACACAACGATTCCATACAGCGTACAATTAGATTTTAATTAGTCACATTTATTGACGTATACAATCGTCAATGTCCACCTTTACAATGGGGATGAACACCAGGTGTTTCATAGAAGGTAGAGCAGATGCTGCGTGTGGTTTTCTATCATTTTGTACGTTTGTATCATTTGTGGCTGCGACCAACACACATCGACTGGGCGGACATGATGTATTTTAAATAAAGACGCATGCACATGCTGGAATTGGATTCTGTATCGCTGGCAATACGGCTAATGACCTCATTACTTTTACAACACACACACACACATACATACGTACGTACTGTATATATCGTATTAACTCCACCAGGTCACCTCATACACACACACACACACACACACACACACACACCAAAAGAGGAGCGGTCAGAACACAAGGTGAGCTGCACAGCCTTGTTATTTTAAACACACACACACATATCAGCTCCTCCCCCCCTCCCTCTTGATGAATGACTGCATCATCCCATTCATACAGAACATATGTAGCAGCGTTACTGAGCAGCCATTTTTAATAGTTAGACAACATTAATTCTATTACTATTACTAATTCTATTGCTATTGTACTATTAATTCATGTATACAAACTTAGACAGCACTGTCAGGCTAGGTGCTAGCATGCTAACATTAGCATGTTAACATCTTTTTGCTGTTTTCATAGTTTTCATAGTTCATTGTAGACACTATTATGCTAGGTGTTAGCATGCTAACAAGAACATGTTAGCATGCTAACAAGAACATGTTAGCATTTTTGTGATTTTCATGAATATAGACGTAAAGAGACAGCACTGTCATGCTCGGTGCTAGCATGCTAACATTACCCTGTTAACATATTTACGCCCTTTTCATAGTTAGACACTATTATGCTAGGTGTTAGCATGCTAACGAGAGCATGTTAATGTTTTTGTGATTTTCATGAATAAAAATGTAAGCAGACAGCACTGTCATGCTAGGTGCTAGCATGCTAACATTAGCATGTTAACATCTTTACGCCATTTTCATAGTTAGACACTTTTATGCTAGGTGTTAGCATGATAGCAAAAGTATGTTTGCATTTTTGTGATTTTCATGTATGTAAACTTCAATAGACAGCACTGTCATGCCAGGTGCTAGCATGCTAACATTAGCATGTTAACATCTTTTTGCTGTTTTCATAGTTTTCATAGTTCATAGTAGACACTATTATGCTAGGTGTTAGCATGCTAACAAGAACATGTTAGCATGCTAACAAGAACATGTTAGCATTTTTGTGATTTTCATGAATATAGACGTAAAGAGACAGCACTGTCATGCTCGGTGCTAGCATGCTAACATTACAATGTTAACATATTTACGCTCTTTTCATAGTTAGACACTATTATGCTAGGTGTTAGCATGCTAACGAGAGCATGTTAATGTTTTTGTGATTTTCATGAATAAAAATGTAAGCAGACAGCACTGTCATGCTAGGTGCTAGCATGCTAACATTAGCATGTTAACATCTTTACGCCATTTTCATAGTTAGACACTTTTATGCTAGGTGTTAGCATGATAGCAAAAGTATGTTTGCATTTTTGTGATTTTCATGTATGTAAACTTCAATAGACAGCACTGTCATGCCAGGTGCTAGCATGCTAACATTAGCATGTTAACATCTTTTTGCTGTTTTCATAGTTTTCATAGTTCATAGTAGACACTATTATGCTAGGTGTTAGCATGCTAACAAGAACATGTTAGCATGCTAACAAGAACATGTTAGCATTTTTGTGATTTTCATGAATATAGACGTAAAGAGACAGCACTGTCATGCTCGGTGCTAGCATGCTAACATTACCATGTTAACATATTTACGCTCTTTTCATAGTTAGACACTATTATGCTAGGTGTTAGCATGCTAACAAGAGCATGTTAATGTTTTTGTGATTTTTATGAATATAAACTGAAACAGACAGCACTGTCGTGCTAGGTGCTAGCATGCTAACATTAGCATGTTGACATTTTTAGCCATTTTCATAGTTAGACACTATTATGCTAAGTGTTAGCATGATAACAAGAGCATGTTAATGTTTTTGTGATTTTTATGAATATAAACTGAAACAGACAGCACTGTCGTGCTAAGTGCTAGCATGCTAACATTAGCATGTTAACATTTTTAGCCATTTTTATAGTTAGACACTACTATGCTAGGTGTTAGCATGCTAACAAGATTATGTTAGCATTTTTATGATTTTCATGAATATAAGCTTAAACAGACAGCACTGTCATGCTAGGTGCTAACATGCTAACATCACCATGTTGACATATTTACGCCCTTTTCATAGTTAGACACTATTATGCTAGGTGTTAGCATGATAGCAAGAGTATGTTAGCATGTTTGTGATTTTCGTGTATGTAAACTTCAATAGACAGCACTGTCATGCCAGGGGCTAGCATGCTAACATTAGCATGTTAACATCTTTACGCCATTTTCATAGTTAGACACTATTATGCTAGGTGTTAGCATGATACCAAGAGTATGTTAGCATGTTTGTGATTTTCGTGTATGTAAACTTCAACAGGCAGCACTGTCATTCTAGGTGTTGGAGTGCTAACATTAGCATGTTAACATATTTTAGCCATTTTCTATGTTAGACATTATTATTATACTAGGATTTAGCATGATAACAAGAGCATGTTAGCATTTTTGTGATTTTCATGAATATAGACTTAAACAGACAGCACTGTCATGCCAAATGCTAGCATGCTAACATTAGCATATTAACATCTTTTAGCCATTTTCATAGTTAGATGCTATTATGCTAGGTGTTAGCATGATAACAAGAGTATTTTAGCATTTTTGTGATTTTCATGTAGTTCATAAAGTGAAATAGGTTATTTTTCACCGGATCAAAAGTTTAAGACCTCAGCCTATAAAAACCAAAATCTGCTAAAAAAATCTCATTTTCTGTCAGGTCATGCCCTCCTGATGGCTAAAGCTAATTAGCTTTCTCTTTCTAATAAGCTCGGCACACTACTTCAGCCTAATCACCGTTCCCGCTTGGACGCGTTTCACTGCAGCACACAATTTTAATTGGGGAAGAAGAAGCGCTGTGCTTGTCAAGGTAAGTTTTCCACGATTACTCTGGTCGGTTCCTGTCAAGTTGTCTCGCTATGTTGACTTGGACTAAAATTGTGAAGCGTGATTCAGCACACAAACCTGCTCGTATTGGAAGCTCAGTCTGGAGGTAAAATGCAAGCGTCGGTTGGCGTAGACGTTCATATTATGACCTATGTGGTTTTGGCCGTCATGATTGGGATCAGAATCCCCCAAAATTTGTGATAAAAATTGTATAATTATTAAACTTAAACAGGCAGCACTGTTGTGCTAGGTGCTAGCATGCTAACATTAGCATGTTAACAGCTTTTTGCCATTTTTATAGTTAGACACTATTATTCTAGATGTTAGAATGATAACAAGAGCATGTTAGCATTTTTGTGATTTTCATATATATAAACTTAACCAAACAGCATTGTCATGCTAGGTGCTAGCATGCTAACATTAGCATGTTAACATTTTTTAGCCATTTTCATAGACACTATTATGCTAGGTGTTAGCATGATAACAAGAGTATGTTAGCATTTTTGTGATTTTTATGAATATAAACTTAAACAGACAGCACTGTTGTGCTAGGTGCTATCATGCTAACATTAGCATGTTAACATCTTTTAGCCATTTTCATAGACACTATTATGCTAGGTGTTAGCATGATAACAAGAGTATGTTAGCATTTTTGTGACTTTTATGAATATAAACATAAACAGACAGCACTGTCGTGCTAGGTGCTAGCATGCTAACATTAGCATGTTAACATCTTTTAGCCATTTTCATAGTTAGACGCTATTATGCTCGGTGTTAGCATGATAACAAGAGTATGTTAGCATTTTTGTGATTTTCATGTATATAAACTTAAACAGACAGCGCTGTCATGCTAGGTGCTAGCATGCTAACATTTGCATGTTAACATCTTTTAGCCATTTTCATAGTTAGACAGTATTATGTTAGATGTTAGCATGCTAACAAGAGCATGTCAATGTTTTTGTGATTTTTATGAATATAAACTTAAACAGACAGCACTGTCGTGCTAGGTGCTAGCATACTAACATTAGCATGTTAACATTTTTAGCCATTTTTATAGTTAGACACTACTATGCTAGGTTTTACCATGCTAACAAGACTATGTTAGCATTTTTGTGATTTTCATGAATATAAACTTAAACAGACAGCGCTGTCATGCTAGGTGCTAGCATGCTAACATTAACATGTTAACATTTTTTAGCCATTTTCATAGTTAAGCAGTATTATGTTAGATGTTGGCATGCTAACAAGAGCATGTTAATATTTTTGTGATTTTCATGAATATAAACTTAAACAGACAGACGTTAAAGGCACTACTAGCAAAACAATTCCACAATACAACAAAGCAAGCAAGTTCAACCTTAGATCCCGCCCCCTTCACGTTGACAGTCCAATGATGGTCCGATAATTGCCGCTGTGCCGTCTCCGGTCCTGGGAAACGGTCCGTCTCAGAGCAGCCAAACTACTTTTCCGAACGCAGCCCACCGGAACCGATGGAGCTCCCAATTTATTTGATGAGAATAAATCAAGTACCCCCCCCCCTCGACCCCTACCCCACCCCACACACACACACCACCGCCATTTCACATTTCACACAAATACTCATGACCTAAATTGTAAAAAAAAAAAAACAAAAAAAAAACATGCAATGGAATAGGTGCAGATTCTGGAAGATCTAGAAAGCTTTGTAACTGCGCAATAGGAGTCCAAACAGCCAAAAAACCTACATTTTGTCTTCAGTAGTGTTGTCATTGACTAATATTTACATTTTTTTTAATAATTTTGTGTGACAAACATGAAAAAAAAAGACTTTCTCACACCGCAGAAAAATACGAGAAATCAATTTAAAGCACAAATCCATAAATTCCGAGATCTTTTCAGTCCAAATAATAACGACTCTGCTCCCTGATTGGCTGTTTAATGATGTTTAATGGTCGATAATAACGATGCTTTCATGGCACTGGAGGACACTTGACAATTTTTGTATATTTTGTACAACTGCGTTCTCACGAGAGGTCGCTAGGTTGTGTTTGTGTCCTCCTCCAAGCTTTTTCCCCTCCTATTATCCCGCCTGCATTTAGACAGCACATGCAAATGGATCCGAGTGGCTGCTGATGAGTGTGATTACAGTCACTTAATAGCTCTTTAACGCCGACCCGCTGTCTCCCCGCGACCCGTGTTGTCATAGAAACACCTTTGCGGCGCGTACGTGATGGAATACATCGGTGATACGATCCTTTCTGATGCCCGCCGATGACAATATGTGGCGAAAAAAAGTGAAAAGAAGCATCGCATTTACAGTAGGGTAGCTTAATTCATTATTAATGCTACTTTTTTGGTTGCACCGTGAGTGAGGTTTGATTTGAGAAGCTCCTGTTGGTTTACACATTGGTTACACATTATTATTTATGTGTATTTTTTGCAAATATACATGCAAACCAATTCAATTTTATGCTAATGTATAACCCGCAAGGCCTGCTGGGTAACTTATTAAATTCTTATTAAAGAAAACAGCATACCTTACACATTAATTAAAGTCTACTTTGAATTAATTCAATTAAAAATTAAATTAAATTAATTAATGATTATTGAATTAAATTAAATTAATTAAATTATACTTTTTTTGGTTGCACCGTGAGTGAGGTTTGATTTGATAAGCTCCTGTTGGTTTACACATTGGTTACACGTTATTATTTATGTGTATTTTTTGCAAATATACATGCAATCCAATTCAATTTTATGCTAATGTATAACCCGCAAGGCCTGCTGGGTAACGTATTAAATTCTTATTAAAGAAAACAGCATACCTTACACATTAATTAATTAATTATTAAACATGAATTCAATTATACTTTTAATTAATTCAATGACAAATTAAATGTAATTAATTAATGATTATTGAATTAAATGAAATTCTACTTTTTTTGGTTGCACCGTGAGTGAGGTCTGATTTGATAAGCTCCTGTTGGTCTACACATTGGCTACACGTTCATTATTTATGTGCATTTTTTGCACAATTCAATTTTATGCTAATGTGTAACCCGCAAGGCCTGCTGGGTAACTTATTATATTCTTATTAAAGAAAACAGCATACCTTACACATTAATTAATTAATTATTAAACATGAATTCAATTCTACTTTTAATTAATTCAATTACAAATTAAATGTAATTAATTAATGATTATTGAATTAAATTAAATTATACTTTTTTTTGGTTGCACCGTGAGTGAGGTTTGATTTGATAAGCTCCTGTTGGTTAACACATTGGTTACACGTTCATTATTTATGTGCATTTTTTGCACAATTCAATTTTATGCTAATGTATAACCCGCAAGGCCTGCTGGGTAAGTTATTAAATTCGTATTAAAGAAAACAGCATACCTTACACATTAATTAATTAATTATTAAACTTATTAAATTCTACTGTTAATTAAATCTATTAAAATTAATTTTAGTTCATTCATGATTATTGAATTAAATTACATTAATTAAATTCTACTTATTTTGGTTGCACCGTGAGTGAGGTTTGATTTGATAAGCTCCTGTTGGTTTACACATTGGTTACACGTTCATTATTTAGATGCATTTTGTGCAAATATACATGCAATCCAATTCAATTTTATGCTAATGTGTAACCCGCAAGGCCTGCTTGGTAACTTATTCAATTTTTATTAAAGAAGACAGCATACCTTGCGGGTTATAAAATCGTGTAAAATAGTTTTGTTTTCCATTTAAGTTAGTGTGAAAATGTCTCTTTTGATTCTTTACCAGGTTGTAAACACAAAATGCTCAAACAAATAAAGTTTTGATGTAAAATCCACAAATTGGAATCGGCCTGGCTGCACCGTATAAGTGTTTTTCATTGCTTTAGCGGCTTTAGCGTCCGGCTATGACTTCCTTGCTTCTTTATGCTCCTTTTTTGTAGTTCCTGGACTATCCCCAGAGCCCCCGTGCTCTCGATCCTCTGCCCAGGTGACTAATGGAATGACACAACAATGGACCATTGTGTCGCATCGAGCCCTCCATCGGCCTCCTCTTCCTCCCTCATTCACTACGCCTTCATCGCCTCCCTTTACTTTATTTTATCACGTTGCGCTTTTCAATCTATCGGCGGGGGCTGTAAAAAAAAAAAGCCGGATTAATGGATGAATGTCTGGAGGAAGGAATGATGGCATGAACGAGGGAGTAGACAAATGAAAACATGTTAGCATTTTTGTGATTTTTCATGAATATAAACTTACACAGCACTGTCATGCTAGGTGCTAGCATGCTAACATTACCATGTTGACATCTTTACGCCATTTTCATAGTTAGACACTATTATGCTAGGTGTTAGCATGCTAAAAAGAACATGTTAGCATTTCTATGATTTTCAGGAATATAAACTTAAACAGACAGCACCGTCATGCTCGGTGCTAGCATGCTAACATTACCATGTTAACATCTTTACGCCATTTTCATAGTTAGACACTATTATGCTAGGTGTTAGCATTCTAACAAGAACATGTTAGCATTTTTGTGATTTTCATGAATATAAACTTAGACAGCACTGTCATGCTAGGTGCTAGCATGCTAACATTAACATGTTAACATTTTTTTGTCACCTTTAGAGTTAGGCGCTATTATGCTAGGTGTTAGCATGATAACAAGAGTATGTTAGCATTGTCATGATTTATATTTTGTTATGATATATATTATATAAATATATTATATAAACTTACACAGCACTGTCGGGCTAGCATGCTAACATTACCATGTTCACATCTTTACGCCATTTTCATAGTTAGACACTATTATGCTAGGTGTTAGCATGCTAAAAAGAACATGTTAGCATTTTTATGATTTTCAGGAACATAAACTTAAACAGACAGCACCGTCATGCTCGGTGCTAGCATGCTAACATTACCATGTTAACATCTTTACGCCATTTTCATAGTTAGACACTATTATGCTAGGTGTTAGCATTCTAACAAGAACATGTTAGCATTTTTGTGATTTTCAGGAATATAAATTTAAACAGACAGCACTGTCATGCTAGGTGCTAGCATGCTAACATTAACATGTTAACATTTTTTTGTCACCTTTAGAGTTAGGCGCTATTATGCTAGGTGTTAGCATGATAACAAGAGTATGTTAGCATTGTCATGATTTATATTTTGTTATGATATATATTATATAAATATATTATATAAACTTACACAGCACTGTCGGGCTAGCATGCTAACATTACCATGTTCACATCTTTACGCCATTTTCATAGTTAGACACTATTATGCTAGGTGTTAGCATGCTAAAAAGAACATGTTAGCATTTCTATGATTTTCATGAATATAAACTTAAACAGACAGCACCGTCATGCTCGGTGCTAGCATGCTAACATTACCATGTTAACATCTTTACGCCATTTTCATAGTTAGACACTATTATGCTAGGTGTTAGCATTCTAACAAGAACATGTTAGCATTTTTGTGATTTTCATGAATATAAACTTAGACAGCACTGTCATGCTAGGTGCTAGCATGCTAACATTAACATGTTAACATTTTTTTGTCACCTTTAGAGTTAGGCGCTATTATGCTAGGTGTTAGCATGATAACAAGAGTATGTTAGCATTGTCATGATTTATATTTTGTTATGATATATATTATATAAATATATTATATAAACTTACACAGCACTGTCGGGCTAGCATGCTAACATTACCATGTTCACATCTTTACGCCATTTTCATAGTTAGACACTATTATGCTAGGTGTTAGCATGCTAAAAAGAACATGTTAGCATTTTTATGATTTTCAGGAACATAAACTTAAACAGACAGCACCGTCATGCTCGGTGCTAGCATGCTAACATTACCATGTTAACATCTTTACGCCATTTTCATAGTTAGACACTATTATGCTAGGTGTTAGCATTCTAACAAGAACATGTTAGCATTTTTGTGATTTTCAGGAATATAAATTTAAACAGACAGCACTGTCATGCTAGGTGCTAGCATGCTAACATTAACATGTTAACATTTTTTTGTCACCTTTAGAGTTAGGCGCTATTATGCTAGGTGTTAGCATGATAACAAGAGTATGTTAGCATTGTCATGATTTATATTTTGTTATGATATATATTATATAAATATATTATATAAACTTACACAGCACTGTCGGGCTAGCATGCTAACATTACCATGTTCACATCTTTACGCCATTTTCATAGTTAGACACTATTATGCTAGGTGTTAGCATGCTAACATTAGCATGTTAACATCTTTTTGCCATTTTATAGTAAGACGCTATTATGCTAGTTGTTAGCATGCTAACAAGCACATGTTAGAATTTTTGTGATTTTCATGAATATAAACTTAAACAGCACTGTCATGCTAAGTGCTAGCATGCTTACATTAACATGTTAACATTTTTTAGCCATTTTTATAGTTAGACGCTATTATGCTAGGTTTTAGCATGATAACAAGAGTATGTTAGCATTATTATGATTTTCATTAATATAAACTTACACAGCACTGTCGTGCCATCATGCTAACATTACCATGTTAACATCTTTACGCCATTTTCATAGTTAGACACTATTATGCTAGGTGTTAGCATGCTAACATTAGCATGTTAACATCTTTTTGCCATTTTATAGTAAGACGCTATTATGCTACTTGTTAGCATGCTAACAAGCACATGTTAGCATTTTTGTGATTTTGTGAACATAAACTTAGACAGTACTGTCATGATAGGTGCTAGCATGCTAACATTAACATTTTTTAGCCATTTTTATAGTTAGATTTTATTATGCTAGGTGTTAGCATAATAACAAGAGTATGTTAGCATTGTTATGATTTTCATGAATATAAACGTACACAGCACTGTCGTGCCATCATGCTAACATTACCATGTTAACATCTTTATGCCATTTTTATAGTTAGACACTATTATGCTAGGTGTTAGCATGCTAACAAGACCATGTTAGCATTTTTGTGATTTTCATGAATATAAACTTAAACAGACAGCACTATCGGCGGGGGCTGTAAAAAAAAAAGGCCGGATGAATGGATGAATGTCTGCAGGAAGGAATGATGGCATGAACGAGGGAGTAGACAAATGGAGGATAATAACAAGCCGCACGGAGAACAAGAACGGGGATGGCGAGTGTAGCAGGTGATGGCGGATAATGGAATAATGATAGGGAAAAAAATGTGCTTCACAGATGGAAAGAACAAAGCGAGAAAAAAAAGAGGAAAGAGAAGAAGAAGAAGAAAGTTGAACCAAAAAAAAAAAAAAAGGTGCAGAGTGGACATAAAAGGATGCTATTGTGAATAATGTGGGCTCCGTGTTAAGGCTTTAATCAATGCTTGATTAATATTAATTCGTTTAGCCCTGGCAGGTGGGTGTGGCTAACCTAACACTTCCTGCTTAGATTGATTGGGGAGAGGGCACCAAGGGCGCACTAACATTGCACACACACACACAGATTACTTATGCGTCCAATATGCTGACGTTGTTTATGAACTTTCAGGACCTTTGCTTGTGAACTGCAAAGCTGACTTTAAATTTAGTCTTAAACCATATTTAAAACCGTAGAAATTAATGACTTTTTTTTTTTTGCTCCAGGGTTCCCCCTACAGGTGTCAAGTGTAACTGACCTTGAAGCTACTGTGATATAACGATCGTAATATCGCACACAGCTCTCATATATCAGTACTTCCTGTCTCGTGGAGGTCCAGGTTATAAAACTACAATATACGCACTAGTATTGAAAAAAAAAACATAGCTAGCTATTCTGTATATAACATCAATAATATGCTAGTTAGCATGTTTCTCTCAGATTCTTGTTGCTAGGCGGTATTCAAGCTTCCTGCCCAATCAACATCTGGGAGCTGTAGGCAGGAACAGGAAGTCAGACTCATGAAATAAAGTTATCAAATAACCCATAACAATTATAATTTTGTTTTTATTTGCTTTGACATCGACTAACTAAAAGCTAATGCTAACCCCAGGATGGCTAAAGCTAACAATGATTATAGAAGATTATATCTATATTCTATCTATCTATAATATCTATCTATCTATAATATCAATCTATAATAAGATTAATAATCTATTATAAAATAATTTATTTTTTGTTAGTTATTATGTTTAGTACTGTAGTCAAATTAGTTAGCTTTGTACTTGTTATTAAGTTTACGCTCACCAGGTGACGCACCGTCCATAACGTTGCAAATAAATGGCTAACTAAACAACAGAAAAGGTAACCCAGCAGGAATTTTAACAATATATATTTTATTATGCCATTTTATTATGCTATGATTACTAAATATAAACCCAAAGTTAACAATGTCCAATACATTATGATACAGTATTGTTTAGTCATGGCAAAGATGGCCGCCGCTAGTTTAGCCCTGCTAGCTAAGTTTCATAGATGCACTATTATTATATTAAATATATTTTAGTGGAAAAACAAGTCCTTTTCGTTGTGTTTGGTAAATGAGTTTTCACTGTGACTGTTCTTGTTGTGTCCTTAAACAATAAAACCACGTTTTGTAATAAGACGAAAAAGCAGAAACGCGCCGATAGCTTCCACTTCCGGTTTAGCGGTGGCCAGTCATGAACGAACGGGTCAAAAGAACTAGTTGTTTTTTGCGAACGGAATGAACGAGGTTTCCGCCTGTCTTATCCAATCGTCGCGCTTCGTTCCGTGGGTGGGTGGGGTTAGCTGACTGAAAGACCGAGACTCGTCACTAGTGAATAGCGCTGATGAAAATGACTTCCGGTTTAGCGTTCCCAGCGCGATGAAAACAACTTCCGGTTTATCGTAGCCTGCTTTCGCAATAAAAGGTTTATCAAACAACAGCTAAAGTTAACTAATCTTGTGAATGTAATAATTCGTAACACATTTTACACATTTTAATACATGTGTTTATGTTTTCCTTTCACATCCAATTCAATAATATGCAGCTAAAAAACACTGTTTCTTTTCAAGCGATGGAGGCATATGTCCTCGCCGTTATAGTGCAAGTTTCTTCCTGTTAGAGGTGAGTTGTCCTTACTAGAAGGGGAAAAAGTTGCCTTTTGTGTGTGTGTGCAATGGCCGCTGCTTTATGGGATGGATTGTCTCCACGTCCATTGTGATTGGAGGCGCCTGTCTGGAGTTTTTATTGTCACACCCCCCCCTTCCCTTTATCCTCTTTTTAAAGCATCTTCTTTCTACAGATCATTTAAGTGTGCTTCCTGTGACGGAGGATACTATCAATTCACCTGTGAATCTCATTATACTCCACAGGTGAGTACTTTACTACAGTGAGTATAGTATTTCATGTCAAGGAGTACACATGTACCTCGCTACGCCATAACTTTATTCTGTATGTAGAAAGTCATAATGGATGAAGAAGAAGAACACGTCTGACCCCAGACGTGTCTCTTGGTCCATGACCGCTTTTAAGGCTAACTAATAGCGCCATCTTGCCCCACAATAAATCTCCGCAGCACAGATAAAAACGATAGCATCGGCAAGATGGAGAGCAGTGTGGTATCATTTTAATGGCGTGTGTGTGCGTGCAAAGACAAATATTGCTCAGTGTGTGTGTGCATACATCCCAAGAAGAAGATGCTGATCCTTCTCAGGATTAAGTGTCTTTGTGGCTGCAACACAAGATGACTTTGATTGATTCTTGAATAGTTTGGGCACCATCTGCCGTCTGAGGCTTCTCAGCTTTTTTTGGGTTTAGTTTTCCAAAAGCTTTAACTATGAAAAATCTGGGTGTGATACGGGACCCGACTCTATCTTTTCATAAGCACACTAAGAATCTTACTAAAACAGTATTTTTTCATCTTCGCAATATTTGTTCACTTCCTGCTTTCCCAATATAATTTAAGTTGTATTAAAAAAAATTGTTATTTTATTATTTTTTTATTTTTATTAAAAAAATTAAAATGTTTTATTTTTATTTTTATTTTTATTTTTATTTTTATTTTTATTTTTATTTTTATTTTTATTTTTATTTTTATTTTTAAAATTGTTTTAATTTTTTTTTTTGTATTTTTAGTCCCGTACCGAAGTACGAGGTGATATGATCAAACAATGACATATTTTAATTTTAATTTTAATTTTAATTTTAATTTTAATTTTAATTTTAATTTTAATTTTAATTTTAATTTTAATTTTAATTTTAATTTTAATTTTAATTTTAATTTTAATTTTAATTTTAATTTTAATTTTAATTTTAATTTTAATTTTGTGGTATTGAACTTGTGTCTCCTTGCTGTGAGGTCTGCATGCTAACCAAGACGTATTTATAATTATTTAAAATATTTGTATATTTTTTTGAAATGGCAGAAAAAAGTGAGTGCTCCATTTTTTAATAGAATGTAATTTTTAAAATTCCTTCACCACGGAAAATAATAATCATTTGTTGATTTTTGTGTTATCTTGCTACATGACTTTGCCCGTTTAATGTGGTCTTCAAAGTGTGGCACAAAGGTCATTCAGGGTCCGTGACTGTTTTTTTTTCTTTTTTTTTTTTTTTTAAATTGGCCCTCGGCACAAGAAAAGCAGCAAAAAATGGTGAAACCTATTTATGATGAGAGCGTTTCTGTTTTGCTTTGACATCTTCTTGCCTGATTACATCACATCTTATCATCCAGGTGTTAAAAAGGATGCTAGCGCTATTAAGTGTTGTTGCCAGGTTGAAGTCAGGTGAAGTTTTGCAGACGTTTTAATGCTGGCGGGCAGGGAGAAAAAAAAAAAAACAACCCAAAAAACCTTGTTGATATTTGAGATGAGATACATTGTCCCTCGAGCTCTTCGTCGTCAACACGAGTAATCTTCAGATGAAAGTCTCATCCCCGAGGTTGCTGCAGAGCAACTTTGCTGTAATGGAAGTATTTCAGTAAAGGAATTCAAGGAAAGATAAAATATTGCATTATTTTATTGGACGCAACGCTGACATTCTGTGTGTTTATACGTCAACACGAGCCGACTGTGTTTCCCTCAAGTTCACTCAAGGGGAGCCGACTGGATTGCAATCGCTCCTCCGCAGTTACATTTCACAAACGTTCACGATATGGTAATGGTAATGCATCCCATAATCAGTTCACAGTTCCACGTGTCCGAAAGGAGTAGGAAGAAGCAAAGCTTATTAAATCCTACCCCTCCATCTGGTACTTTTACAATCAGTACAGTAACTGTTACATTTGTTAAAAAATTAAAATTAAAATTAAAATTAAAATTAAAATTAAAATTAAAATTAAAATTAAAATTAAAATTAAAATTAAAATTAAAATTAAAATTAAAATTAAAATTAAAAAAATATTTTCATAAGCACATTAAAAATGTTACTAAAGAGTATTTTTTCATCTTTGCAACATTTGTTCACTTCCTGCTTTCCTAATTTTCATTTTCATTTTCATTTTCATTTTCATTTTCATTTTCATTTTCATTTTCATTTTCATTTTCATTTTCATTTTCATGCAATGCAATGCAATGCAATGCAATGCAATGCAATGCAATGCAATTCAAATTTAATTTAATTTAATTTAATTTAATTTAATTTAATTTAATTTAATTTAATTTAATTTAATTTAATTTAATTTAATTTAATTTAATTTAATTTAATTTAAATAGATAAGATGTATTAATAACATACATAAAAATGAGTGAACACAAAATGCGGCTTTTAAAAGTCTGCAAAAATGTTATGAAGCCATTTCTTAAGCTTTGGGACTCCAGCAAACCACAGTGAGAGCTATTGTCCACAAATGGCGAAAACGTGGAATGGTGATGAACATGAGCTAAAAACTTGGGACTGGTAGGATTTTGTTGAGGCCATGGAGCAAAATTTTCAGTTTGGCCTACATTTCCCATTTCCACGCTGTCACTGAATGCCTCACCTTTTCGAGGTCTTTTTTTTTTTTTACCTGATTGCACACACAGGGCAAAATGTATGGAAAAACCATAGCCCATAAGTTGACGGTACCATTCCGAACCGCCAAAACGATACTTTCCGTACTTTCCTATAATTTCTCTCAATTTGATTCCAGTAAAAGCGTCCATTTTTTCCATTCAAATATCACCAGATAAAAAGTAAACAGTACAATATGACATGGATATGCGCATAAGTCAGCATGGAAATGAGGTCCAGTCCAGGCGTTTGAAATATCATCCCATCAGCGAGTGATTGATTGGATGTGTGCTTCACGTACTGTACAGAATTATACGTGTTATTTATCCGGCAAAATGCCACATTGATTTCTTTACACCTCATTATTCCCAAATCGCCCTCGGCCCTCAGGTGTTTGCGTGTAAATAGACATGATGGCACACTAAAACGCGAGAGGAAGTCCCGCCTGCACATTTTCACTCCCAGCGATTCATCGAAATGCCATAAAAACGTGCAATAATAAAGATATAAAAATAGGACAAACGCATTGTTTAATGTGCGGGGATTGAACATCATCTCCGTTTCATCATCACAGGAGCCAAAATGGTGTTTTCCACACACACCCCCCCCCCCCACCCCCCCATGCTTGATTTGCATGTGAAATGTCACCGCAAATGTCAGCGTGTCTGACATTGTCATGTGGCGTCCATCTTTGGATGTTTCATGTCAAAGCGTGACTGACACGTAGCGAGCGTTGTCACGGACGTAAAGTGGGTACAAATATGAAACAGCAAATACAAAGTCATCGTTTATTGTGCTTAATTGGTTCCACACACTGGGAATTGGGAATTTTTTGAAGGGTTCCTGATTTGTAACTGGAATATTTAGGTTGTTGGAGCATAGAAAACCTGTTTAGGAGCTCCTCGTATAGCACCCCTATAGTCACCTTTACGCTACTAGTACCCAATATAGTAAACATGATACACGATAAGACATTAGATGGGTGAATGGATGGATGGGTGCTTGGGTGGGTGGATGGATGGGTGGAGGGATGATGGATGGATGGATAGATGGAGGGGTGGATGGACGATGGATGGATGGATGGGTTGATGGATGATGGATGGATGGATAGATGGAGGGGTGGATGGACGATGGATGGATGGAAGGGTGGAAGGATGATGGATGGATGGATAGATGGAGGGGTGGATGGACGATGAATGGATGGATGGGTTGATGGATGATGGATGGGTGGGTGGATGGGTGGGTGGGTGGATGAGTGGGTGGATGAATGGATGGGTGGATGAATGGATTGATGGGTGGATGATGGATGGGTGAGTGGATGGATGGATGGATGGATGGGTGGGTGGATGGATGGATGGGTGGATGAATGGATTGATGGGTGGATGATGGATGGGTGGGTGGGTGGATGGATGGATGGATGGGTTGATGAATGATGGACGGGTGGATGGATGATGGATGGGTGGGTGGATGGATTGATGGGTGGATGATGGATGGATGGATGACTGGATAGATGGATGAATGGGTGGATGAATGACTGGATGGATAGATGGATGAATGGATGGATAGATGATGGATGGATGGATGGATGGATGGATGACTGGATAGATGGATGAATGAATGGATGATGGGTGGATGGATGGATTGACACATGGATGGATTGACACATGGATGGATTGATGGGTGGATGATGGATGGATGGATGGATGACTGCATAGATGGATGAATGGATGGGTGGATGAATGACTGGAAGGATGACTGGATAGATAGATGGATGGATGGATGGATGGATGGATGGATGGATTGACACATGGATGGATTGACACATGGATGGATTGATGGGTGGGTGGATGGATGGGTGGATGATGGATGGATGACTGCATAGATGGATGAATGGATGGGTGGATGGGTGGATGAATGACTGGAAGGATGACTGGATAGATAGATGGATGGATGGATGATGGATGGATTGACACATGGAATACCTTTACTGTGCCACACTTATTTGATCATATTATAGCAACAGTATTCGGTAATATGAATATAAAGGTGACTATAGGGGTGTTATTTCATGTCTGGAGGGCTCTAATGATAATAAAAAATGAAGTCTAGAAAGTCATAAACTGGTTTTCCATGCTCTAAGTAGAGAAATATTTCATTTATAAATAAGTGGAAATTCACTTATCATGAATTGATAAATGAGGGATTACTGTAGATCGTTACCTTGGAACATTGCAACACACACACACACTAAAATATCAACATAATTTATGGCTTAAATGCCTTATTTTTCTCATGTCTGCTAAATTAGGCCATAAAAAGGTGATTGTAGGGGTGTTATTTCATGTGTAGAGAGCTCTAATTATGTTAACAAGCCTATTTAGAAGGTCATAAGCAGGTTTCCGATGTTCTCACTACCAAAATATTGCATTTCTAAATAAGGAATCCCTTTGGAGTCGGGTCCGGAACAAATTAACTGCATCGTAACCTCAGAACATTGTTTTTCCCGCAAGATTTGACCTCTAAAAAACATTTGGGCTTGCTGGAAAATCACCCAGTCGAAGGTTTTTTTTCCTTGAACACGCTCGGCCGTGTGCTCTCTTTTTTCGGAGCGGCGGTATGGAAGAAATGAAAACCTCAAGCTTTTCTTCTCTGTCTGTCATCTTCCATCACGCTCATCCGTCCACAAGTCACTTATGTGGCCAAGAGGCATAAATCATAAATTAAGGACTTAAAACAACTTTTCCTGGTCGTTCAGACGGACTTGTTTCCATTTTTTTGTTGTTTTTTCCCAAAATACAAGAACATTACATTCATGAATAACATCGGCGTTTTGACATTTCAGTCTCGGAGAAGGACTTTTAGCATGAAAGTAATGTTTTAAAAAATGTGCTGTGACATTTATTTGTGTTGGGGTGTTTACCCCCCCCCCCCAAATAGAAGCATGTCGGTTCCATTTTAGGCTTTAGAGACGCTAAAATGAAACCGATGTAGATCGATATAGCTTCATGTTATCCTGACAAAGAAAATTAGTTTAAAATCTAAAGTTTTGCCGCCTTTTTGAGTTCATTTTTTTGCATGTTTGTCGCACTAAAATGCTTCAGATCATCAAACACGACTATAAACGCCAAATTTTGGGACTCCAGCAAACCACAGCGAGAGACATTAATCCACAGACGGCAAAAACATGGATTGAGGAAGACTCATCCAGGGTTGAACCTTCGCTTCCCAACCTGGACCCCAAGAGCCCTGCAACGACGCATCCAAGAGGTCACAAAAGACCCCACAACTACATGCGACAAAAACTGCTGGATCGATGGTGGATGGATGGATGGATGGATGGATGGATGGGTGGATGGGTGGGTGGATGACTGGATGACTGAATGGATGGATGGGTGGAAGGATGGATGGATGGATGGGTGGATGGATGGATGACTGGATGACTGGATGACTGAATGGATGGATGGATGGATGAATGGGTGGATGGATGGATGGATGGATGGGTGGGTGGATGGGTGGATGACTGGATGACTGAATGGATGGATGGCTGGGTGGAAGGATTGGTGGTTGGATGACAGGATGACTGAATGGATGGATGGATGGGTGGATGAATGGATGGATGACTGGATGGATGGAAGGGTGGGTGGATGGATGACTGGATGACTGAATGGATGGATGGGTGGATGACTGAATGGATAGATGGATGGGTGGATGACTGAATGGATAGATGGATGGATGGATGGATGGGTGGATGAATGACTGAATGGATGGATGGATGGATGACTGGATGACTGAATGGATGGATGGATGGATGGATGACTGGATGACTGAATGGATGGATGGGTGGATGACTGAATGGATAGATGGATGGATGGATGGATGACTGGATGACTGAATGGATGGATGGGTGGATGACTGAATGGATAGATGGATGGATGGGTGGATGACTGAATGGATAGATGGATGGATGGATGGATGACTGGATGGCTGAATGGATGGATGGGTGGATGACTGAATGGATAGATGGATGGATGGATGGATGGGTGGATGGATGACTGGATGACTGGATGACTGAATGGATGGATGGGTGGATGGATGACTGAATGGATAGATGGATGGATGGATGGATGGATGGATGGATGGATGGATGGATGGATGGGTGGATGGATGACTGAATGGATAGATGGATGGATGGATGGATGGATGGATGGATGACTGGATGACTGAATGGATGGGTGGATGGATGACTGATTGGATAGATGGATGGATGGATGGATGGATGACTGGATGACTGAATGGATGGATGGGTGGATGACTGAATGGATAGATGGATGGGTGGATGACTGAATGGATAGATGGATGGATGGATGGATGGATGACTGGATGACTGAATGGATGGATGGGTGGATGGATGACTGAATGGATAGATGGATGGACGGATGACTGGATGGATGGGACTGTATTTTCATACACCACGCCGTGCCAATTTTGCGCTGCGCAGCGTGGCGCACCCACGCCTCTTTAAATGAAAATTTCAATTTTATTATTATCTAGTTATTAGCTTTAGGGTACATGTAGTTTTTTTAAAAAAAATCACATTTTGTGTTTTTGTATTTACATTTCTTTGATGATCGGAAACATTTAAGAGTGAAAAAAATCAGTAAGTGGGCCAACATATTTTCACACATTTTCAATTGTAAAAATACATATTTGTTGTTGTTGTTGTTTTTTTTTTTTACAATATGCTGAGGGCCAATAACCCCCCCCCCCCCCCCCCCCCACTGCAGCCAAAGTGTGTGTAGGTGTGTTCATGTGTGGCTTAATAGGCGTAACAGCTCTCCACACGCTGATGGAATATTGATGGCACATAAAAATGGCCTCCTTGACTGTGTAGGGGTGCCCCGGGGGGGGGGGGGGGGGGGGGCATAGAACACGAGAAGGCTCTCACATTACAACATTGCTTGTTTATCTCCGTCCGGCCCGTGAGAGAACAGCTGACCCGTGAACGCGTCCCAACATACACAAAAAGATGCAACGCAATTATATTGCCATTTCTTTGCAACACACGCCGAAAATAATAATAATAATAATAATAACAGCCAGCTGCTACTGGGGGGGGGGGGTGTGTCCGGTCTTCTTTGATTGACAGACGCTGGCAGGCCAGATCAGCGTGGGTAAACTATTTGCATCTTTTCATGTTTTTAAAGAAGGTTTCACATCAGGAAGCTAACACAGTCGGCGTAATAGCGCAGTCTGGAAGGATGCAGGTTTTTTTTTTTTATTGTTGTGTGTGTGCTGACTTACAATTTTATGGACAGGGGCCAAGGCAAGTTTTATGTGGTACTATGACTAAAGTTGTAGTACTTTTTTTTTTAAGTTTTAATTTTATTTTTAATTTTATTTATTTATTTATATTATTTTTATTTCTTTTATTATTTTATTCATTTATTTTCAATGTGTGGTTATTGTGTTTTTTATTTTATACACACATTTTATATTTCATTGTTTATGTTTTAGAAAACATTTTTAAATATTTAAAAATAATTTTTCATCTATATTCAGATGAGATGCAGCTTCTTCCAAAAAAAAAATATTTTTGTAATTCGGTATAATTTGCATGTTACTATATGCTTTTATCATATGAAAAACTTATAACTTAACTTAAAAATATTTAAAAGAAGTGTTTCATATTGTATATTCATATAGTCAAATATTTTAAAGATCATCTTATTTGATACTTTTTTGCATATATGGTAATTACTTATGAGCCAGTAATTTTTAATTAAAATTCATTTTCTGTATAATTTTCAATATATGATATCATTTTATACACATTTATTATATTTTCATTGATTATTATTTTTTTCCATTTAAGGAAGATGGAAAACAAAAAAATCCTACCAAAAATTTTAATTAATTTCACATATATTAATTTACAGGGTGGTCTTTTTCATATCTATATTTTGCATATTTATTTTTTAGCTAGTATTTTTTTACAACAAAATCTGTATTTTTGTTTATTGGTCTCATTTTGAAATTATTTTATGACCAAATATTTCAATGAATATAAAGTATATAATAACAGTCTATAATAATAATTTTGAAGATAATTTTATCTTGTACTTTTATATATTTTTTAATATGCTTTTGTTTTTTTTTATCATCTAGCATTTTTTAAACAACAAAACCAAATTTTGTTATTTGGTATATTTGCTTTATGTATTTGTTTTTCATCATATTTATTTAAAAGATGATTTTATGTATTTTAATTTTTCACCAGATGTAAAAAAAGTGCAATACAAAAAAGTAATATAACCAAATATTGAAACATTAATTAAATATACATTTTATTTTTATTATTTATGAGTGATATATGTATAATATATATAAGTTTAAATATAAGTATGAATATATAAGTATAAATATAATATATAAGTATAATTTTCAGTGTTATTATTTATTTTTTTAAGTATTTTAATGACTGAGGTATTCCTGTTTCCAGAACGGCCAAAATACTGTATTAGCTTGGTTGCATAGTTTAGCTGAGCTGCTAACCGTAGCGCATGGAAGCCACCTTGTTATGATAAGACGTATGAGGCGGCTTTTTAATCGGGCTGGCGCCTCGCTAGCGGTGATGGAGCGCCGCCTCGCCGTGTTGTAATTCAGCTGGAGGAGAGGCGGAGGCAGACGGCTGGAAGACGGATGGAGGATGGACACCAAGAACAAGGAAAGACGGCCCCCGCGGTCAAACGTGGCCACGTTGATTTATCATTCCCAGCGTCACATTTGGGAGAAGCGTCTCCTCCGAAGGAAGCGAAGGGAACGTACGTCAACCAATCACAGCTTGTTGTCGCTGGAAGGGCTGCCAAAGGTTCCGGGATTCTTCTTAAAGGTCTCACCAAATCCGGGGATTGGAGTCGGATACAGACTTTTATGAGTTTCTTTATCTTCTCTGAGTTATCAAAGTTCACTAACCATCTCTACCGCACAGCCGCTACGACATGGGGTGTTTAATGCACAGCCTGGGGGCCGTTTGTGGCCCTCTGCATATTTTAAAAGGGGTCCGTACAATCCTGCTGATTCCTGGGCTTTTGGGGCATGATTGGAAGATACACGTGTGATGGAGACACGCCCCCCCCCCCCCCCACCTTAAAGGGGAACTATTGGGCTTTTTCCACTTTTCTGACCTTGTGTCGATACATCCATCCATTCATCCATCCATCCATTCATTCATCCATCCATCCATCCATCCATCCATCCATCCATTCATCCACCCATCCATTCATCCATTCATCCATTCATCCATCCATCCATCCATCCATCCATCCATTCATCCATCCATCCATCCATTCATCCATCCATCCATCTATTCAGTCATCCTTCCAGTCATCCATCCATCTATCCATACACCCACCCATCCATCCATCCATCCATCCATCCATCCATCCACCCATCCATCATCCATCCATCCATCTATCCAGTCATCCATCCATCCATGCATCTATCCATCCATCCACCCACCCATCTATCCATCCATTCATCCATCCATCCATCCAATCATCCATCCACCCATCCATCCAGTCATCCATCCACCCATCCAGTCATCCACCCACCCATCCAGTCATCCATCCATCCATCTATCCAATCATCCATCCATCACCCACCCATGCATCCATCCACCCATTCAGTCATCCATTCCATCCATCCATCCATCCATTCATCCATCCAGTCATCCAACCATCCATCCATCCAGTCATCCATTCATCCACCCATCCAGTCATCGACCCACCCATCCAGTCATCCATCCATCCATCCAGTCATCCACCCACCCATCCAGTCATCCATCCATCCATCCATCCACTCATCCACCCACCCATCCAGTCATCCATCCATCCATCTATCCAATCATCCATCCATCACCCACCCATCATCCATCCACCCATTCAGTCATCCATTCCATCCATCCATCCATTCATCCATCCAGTCATCCAACCATCCATCCATCCATCCACCCATCCAGTCATCCACCCACCCATCCAGTCATCCATCCATCCACCCATTCATCCATCTATCCAATCATCCATCCATCCATTCATCCATCCATCCATCCATCCACCCATTCATTCATTCATCCATCCACCCATCCACCCATCCACCCATCCATGCATTCATCCATCCATCCATCCATCATCCATCCATCCATCATCCATCCATCCATCCATCCATCATCCATCCATCCATCCATCCATCCATCATCCATCCATCCATCCATCCATCCATCCATCCATCCATCCATCCATCCATCCATCCATCCATCCATCATCCATCCATCCATCATCCATCCATCCATCATCCATCCATCCATCCATCCATCCATCCATCCATCATCCATCCATCCATCCATCCATCCATCCATCCATCCATCATCCATCCATCCATCCATCCATCCATCCATCCATCCATCCATCCATCATCCATCCATCATCCATCCATCATCCATCCATCCATCCATCCATCCATCCATCATAGTCCTGCCAACAAATGCTGATCATAGTAGTTACTACTTCCAGCCACTAGGGGGAACATTTGTTGGTGTTCTGTGTGATGCGTTCATTTGACTGCGGCTACCTGACGCTGATCTTCACGTGTTTCTATTTCCTCTTCTGGTTGCCCCCCCCCCCCCCAACCCCCCCCCCCCCGTTTGGATGTCATCAAGAATTCCCCTCTTGATCTCCTCCAGGAAGTTGTCTTGGTTCCATTTCAATTTCGCCTCCGCTCGCTTGATTGCGCGTCTTTTCTTTTCCGTACCTTTGACCTCCGTCTTTTTCTTATTGTTTTTCTCACACCTTTCTCTCTCATTCTCACTTCCCTCTCGTTCTCCTGAGGTGGCATCTCAGGTGACGTCGCACATCCACTTACATCATGCGTTGCTTCCTGGCACGCAAAAAAAAAAAAAAAAACAACCTTCAAATATGACAGCTATTTCTCTTCTGGGAAGCGCTTGGACACATTTTGGAGCGTGTCCTTGGGAATTTTGGTCCATTTGTGCAATTGGAGGTCACCAAGAAGGAAAAGTGGGAAGTCTTCCCACAAAGTTGGACTCTTAAATGGTCCAGGATGAACTCCTGGTCCTCGGGGAACAATCATGGTCAAGAACTGGATCCCAACACTTTAGTTATATAATAATAATAATAATAATAATAATAACAATAATAATAATAATAATAATAATATATTATTATTATTATTATTATTATTATTATTATTATTATTATTATTATTTTTATTATTATTATATAGCTAAAGTGTTGGGATCCAGTTCTTGACCATGATTATTATTATTATTATTATTATTATTATTATTATTATTATTATTATTATTATTATTATTATTATTATTATTATTATTATTATTATTATTATTATTTTTATTATTATTATATAGCTAAAGTGTTGGGATCCAGTTCTTGACCATGATTATTATTATTATTATTATTATTATTATTATTATTATTATTATTATTATATTAAAATAATAATTATTATTATTGTTGTTATTATTATTATTATATTAAAATAATAATTATTATTATTGTTGTTATTATTATCATTATTTTATATGAGTGGCTTATTTGGTCTGAAATACGTCAATTTGTGAGACAACACATTTTTTTAAAAAAATAATAATTAATAAAAATCTCATCTTGTGAAATTGGGTGTCTCGTGACACCCCTGGTAAATAGGGGTGGTGGGTGTTAATAATAATAGTCATAATAATAATAATTATTATTATTCAATACTTCAATTAATACAGTATTTCCTTTTTCACTCAAATTTATGGAATTGCCGTTTTTGACGTATTTTTTCCGTCAAAAAAAACTTTTCTGTCCAAAAAAAAAAAAAACATTCTGTCTGTCAAACCTTTGCAGCATTTCTTCTTGCAATGATATTCTGAATTAGCACACTATTTTGTTCTATTTGCCGATCAAAACTGTATGAGTGACGAGTGGTCTCACTCTCTTAGCCGTTGCTCTATGAAGAACCAGTGCAAGAAGTCAATGTTTGGTGGCGAGATACATGATTTTCATTTATGATTATTTGTGTGATTATTTAGTTATTCTCATGAGACGTTTTTTTTCTTCTTCTCAGAACAAGAAATCTTGCGAGACCTTATGACATAGGATCTGGTGTAACCATGGCAACGTAAGTATCATCAGGCAGGCCCATTATTATTATTATTTTATTTATGTATATTTGTTGTTTTTTAACTTCATGGAAGTGTTCAGTTTATACTTTTTAGTGTTTCATTCCTGAAAAAAAAATTGGATTCTTGAATTATATTGTTAATTGTGATTAAATATAATATTCAATAATGGTTGAGTCCATAAAGACTATTTTGTGGGTCTAATACGGACATAAACCACACAGAGAGAGTAAAAAAAAAAAAAAAAAGAAGTAATATTTCTTGTGGTATTGAAGCATGGCTGTGCAGGATTATCTGATTTGAAGGTGACTGCATGGCGATACGGAGACTAACGTTTGAATGGATGAACTTCCTCTCCTCCGTGAGCGCCGCATGGCCTAAAAATAGGTGCCACCATAATCCAATATAAAAGACACAAACACACCTCTGACTGTGTGTGTGTGAGTGTGTGTGTGTGTGTGTGTGTGTGAGACGACCACAGGAGAATTATAGCCTACTGTATTAGATGGAAGAGGGGGAAATAATACAAAGAGCTGGAGAGCGTTGCCATTATCGCACATTACCTCCTTCAAGGTTGACGTTGAGAGAATCATAAAGTCGGCCCCAAAGTGAGAGTGAAGGAACCAAAATGCTTTTTTTGTAGCGTCGTTATTATGTTAAAGTAGAACAAAGCTCTTTTGTCTCCGTCAGTGCAGGACACTAGCAAAGCCAGGAAGTCTCTGCTTATAAAAAAAGACTCGGAATTCCGACTGGCAACCTTGTAGCAAATCAAAGCCAACTAACAATACGACTATGAGGAATCATAAATAACTATGTTTATTCAAAATAAGTAACTTTAGCAGCTTTTTACTCGACAAGTCCATGTTTTGTTGTTATACATTATAATTCCCTCATTTGGGGGGGGGGGTCACTAAACCCCCAAAAGAAGCAAAAGCACAAATTATTGAATATATGCCTGTGTAATTTTGAAATAATTACAAATAAATAAGGAAAATGAAAAAATTAAAAAACTAATATAAAAATACATAAATAAATGTTTTTTCTAATTCAAAAAAGTAAAAGTTTACAAAGGAAAAAAAATCCTATAAAAACACATGAATAAAATTTTGAAATAATTACAAATAAATAAGGAAAATGAAAAAAATGAAAAAAGTCATATAAAAATAAATAAATAAATGTTTTTTCTAATTTAAAAAAGTAAAAGTTTTCAAAGGAAAAAAGTCCTATAAAAACACATGAATAAAATTTTGAAATAATTACAAATAAATAAGGGAAATGAAAAAAATGGAAAAAAGTCATATAAAAATAAATAAATACATGTTTTTTCTAATTTAAAAAAGTAAAAGTTTCCAAAGGAAAAAAGTCTGATAAAAACACATAAATAAAATTTTGAAATAATTACAAATAACTAAGGAAAATGAAAAAAGTCATATAAAAATACATAAATATATTTTTTTCTAATTTAAAAAAGTAAGTTTCCAAAGCAAAAAAGTCATAAAAACACATAATAAAAATTTGAAATAATTACAAATAAATTAGGAAAATGAAAAAAAATGAAAAAAGTCATATAAAAATAAATAAATAAATGTTTTTTCTAATTTAAAAAAGTAAAAGTTTCCAAAGGAAAAAAGTCCTATAAAAACACATGAATAAAATTTTGAAATAATTACAAATAAATAAAGAAAATGAAAAAATGGAAAAAAATCATATAAAAATAAATAAATAAATGTTTTTTCTAATTTAAAAAAGTAAAAGTTTCCAAAGGAAAAACGTCCTATAAAAACACATGAATAAAATTTTGAAATAATTACAAATAACTAAGGAAAATGAAAAAAAAGTCATATTAAAATACATAAATAATTTTTTTTCAAATTTAAAAAAGTAAGTTTCCAAAGGAAAAAAGTCATAAAAACACATAATAAAAATTTGAAATAATTACAAATAAATTAGGAAAATGAAAAAAATGAAAAAAACTAATATAAAAATATATAAATAATTTTCAAAAGGAAAACAGTCCTATAAAAACACATAGTAAAGTAGTACATAGTACAGCAAAGTAGTCTTCTCTTGAAATAAACATCGTCCAGTCGCTTTCGTGCGCGCGTGGAGAAGCGGCTCATTGTTCTGACAAAACACACTCACACACGAGTACACCAGCAGTAATTGTTGTCCTATTGATGAGTTTTACATTATAATTCCCTTTTTTAAAGGGGTCGCTAAACCCCCCAAATAACTATTGTGTATGGTAGATGACACTGGTACAGTTGAACTTGAGTTGAGTTCACGGTTATCACGATGTATGTTTGGTTATCACGACTTACGTTTGTCGCTTTCCGTGGTGGGGTAACAACTCACTTCTCGGGTTGCATTTTTAAGCTCTTTAGTTTTGTTTTCATTCCCGCTTCATCATGAAAATAGTCAGAAGTTGTTGATGACTCAAAGCAATTTGACCCTTTTCTATGATTTGACGCGATCTGTTTATTTCCAGTAATTAAACTGCCGCACACACACACACACACACACACACACACACACACACACACACACTGTATGCACGGCAGCGTGTCCTGCTTCTCCGACCCCTCCATGTTTGTGCACATTATGCCGGCAGCGATGCGCGACTAATTTAAAATCTGCTTGTACGTCTTCCTTACCTACACCGAGGCCAACGAGCAGGGCAGGGAAAGACATGCACGTGCACGTGCACGTGCACGCCCCAGACTGCAGCCTCCCTAATAGCCCATTAGACAAGGTGCCGCCATTGCCGAGACACACAACCTTAAACTTGGTACTCAATGTCATGTCTTTTCCTGTAGGGGGCGATAAGGAGCAAAAACAAGCCGAAGGGACCCGATTCTTCTGTTGGACTTGGTCTTGGAGTTTATGTTGTGGTGGTTTTAGGCAAACAAAGTAAAAGGAACTCTCATGCACCACCGACACAAGCGATCCTTCACATTAGTTTGGATTTGCTTCAGTGAAAAAGACTTTATGAATAAGTAATAATGCCCACTCGTGTGTGAGTGTGTTTTGTCAAAACAATGAGCCGCTTCTCCACGCGCGCACGAAAGCGACTGGACGATGTTTATTTCAAGAGGAGACTACTTTGCTGTACTGTGTACTACTTTACTATGTGTTTTTTTGTAGGACTTTTTTTCTTTGGAGACTTTTACTTTAAATTAAAAAAAAACATTTATTTATGTATTTTTATATTACTTTTTCATTTTTTCATTTCCCTTATTTATTTGTAATTATTTCAAAGAAAAAATTATGTGTTTTTATAGGACTTTTTTCCTTTGGAAACTTTTACTTTTTGAAATTAAAAAAAATTATTTATGTATTTTATATTAGTTTTTTCATTTTTTCATTTTCCTTATTTATTTGTAATTACTTCAAAATTTTATTCATGTGTTTTTATAGGACATTTTTCCTTTGGAGACTTTTACTTTTTTAAATTAAAAAACGTTTATTTATGTATTTTTATATTACTTTTTCATTTTTTCATTTCTTTTATTTATTTGTAATTATTTCAAAAATAAATTATGTGTGTTTATAGTACTTTTTTCCTTTGGAAACTTTTACTTTTTGAAATTAAAAAAACATTTATTTATGTATTTTTATATTAGTTTTTTCATTTTTTCCATTTTCCTTATTTATTTGTAATTACTTCTAAATTTTATTCATGTGTTTTTATAGGACTTTTTTCCTTTGAAAACTTTTACTTTTTTAAATTAAAAAACATTTATTTATGTATTTTTATATGACTTTTTCATTTTTTAATTTTTTTATTTATTTGTAATTATTTAAAAAAAAATTTTATGTGTGTTTATAGGACTTTTTTCCTTTGGAAACTTTTACTTTTTTAAATTAAAAAAAACATTTATTTATGTATTTTTATATAAATTTTTTCATTTTCCTTATTTATTTGTAATTACTTCAAAATTTTATTCATGTATTTTTATAGGACTTTTTTCCTTTGGAAACTTTTACTTTTTTAAATTAAAAAACATTTATTTATGTATTTTTACATTACTTTTTTTCATTTTTTTCATTTTCTTTAATTATTTGTAATTATTTCAAAATTGTATTCATGTGTTTTTATTGGATTTTTTTCCTTTGCAAACTTTACCTTTTTTAAATTAAAAAAATGTATTTATGTATTTTTATATGACTTTTTCAGTTTTTCATTTTCCTTATTTATTCATAATTATTTCAAAATTTTATTCATGTGTTTTTATAGGACTTTTTTTCTTTTGGAAACTTTTACTTTTTTAAACTGAAAAAACATTTATTTATGTATTTACTTTTTTCATTTTCCTTAGTTAAGAACTTGGGGGGGGTCACTAAACCCCCCAACAAAAAAATTCTACAATTACAATTAGAATCAGCGTTCCTCCGTCCTTCACATTGATTGGCAGCCTCTCCGGCTAATTTTGACCATTCCCATCCACGAGATGCGATCAGCGCTCGGCGGTTAATTGAGTTTTCTCGCCGGAAGCTTTGGAATCGTTTCTGTTTGGTCCTGATGCTGATGGCGAAGCGGGCCGGTCTTCCAGGAGACGATTATCAACAGAACCGAGGCGTGTTTAATATCCCGGGGTACGTTTGCGACGGCGCCTCCATAAACTGTACATAACGGGCGAATGGATCTTGGTGGTGGGGGGGGGTGTAACAGTCTCATCGTATAAACGACTTAAGTATCCTTCGCTTGATTCGTACTAAAATAGCTGACAGCGACGCCGAGTCGCAGTGTTTACAACTCCCAGTCATTACGTGTCGCGTGTCTTCCCCCGACACGCATTCCTTTATGCTAATCTGACAAAGCGTTACAGTGATTGTGTGGAGACATGTCGGGCGGGGGGGGGGGGGGGGCGACGGGAATAGCAATCAGCGGGGACAAAGTGTGGCCCAGTAAGAGAAGAAGACTCCATGTTGGAAATAACATCAAGACATGGGGGGGTAGGAGTGAGGGTGGGGGGGGGGGTGCCGACAGCTCTAATTACAGTCCTGCCTATTAGCTCGGTGTTAATTGGATGATTTATTCTCCCACGGGAAAGGCTGACAGTCAATTTATGCTGATAGCTTTAAAATAGATGGAAAGAAAGCCATTTGGGATGGGGGGGGGGGGCCAAAATGTGCACCTGGCAACGATGGTGGGTTCGGTACTGACTTTGGTTGCTTTCATTTTCCTGTTTGATTTTTATTCCCTTATTTTTCTTTCTTTACATTTTTAAATCCTGGATTTATTCTTCATAGTATTTTTTTTCAAATTTTTTTTTTCATTTTAATTTTTATGGAGAGGACTTCTCCTTTTTAAATGTATTATTTTTTAAATCCTTATTTATTTATTTGTAATTATTTCAAAATTTTATTTATGTGTTTTTATAGGACTTTTTTCCTTTGGAAACGTTTACTTTTTTAAATTTGAAAAAACATTTATTTATGTATTTTTATATTTCTTTTTCATTTTCCTTATTTATTTGTAATTATTTCAAAATTTTATTAAGTGTTTTCATAGGACTTTTTTCCTTTGGAAACTTTTACTTCTTAAAATAAAAAAACATTTATTTATGTATTTTTATATGACTTTTTTCATTTTCGTTATTTATTTGTAATTATTTTAAAATTTTACTTGTGTGTTTTTATAGGACTTTTTTCCTTTGAACACTTTTACTTTTTTAAATTAAAAAAAACATTTATTTATGTATTTTTATATTACTTTTTTCATTTTTTCATTTTCCTTATTTATTTGTAATTATTTCAAAATTTTATTTATGTGTTTTTATAGGACTTTTTTCCTTTGGAAACGTTTACTTTTTTAAATTAGAAAAAACATTTATTTATGTATTTTTATATTACTTTTTCATTTTCCTTATTTATTTGTAATTATTTCAAAATTTTATTAAGTGTTTTCATAGGACTTTTTTCTTTTGGAAACTTTTACTTTTTAAAATTAAAAAAAAAAATTATTTATGTATTTTTATATGACTTTTTTCATTTTTTCATTTTCGTTATTTATTAGTAATTATTTCAAAATTTTACTTGTGTGTTTTTATAGGACTTTTTTCCTTTAAACACTTTTACTTTAAATTTTTTTTTTAATTTATATGAAATGGTTCATGAATTTGGTGTTAATGATAATGAGAAAAATAATATTAGTAATAATTTACCAATAATTTTACTTTCATAAAAAGACAAATATATCTGTGGGATTCTTAAAAGGTCAAAAATCAAGTATTTTTTTTTATTTCAAGGCCTTATAATGTCTAGAATTCCCTTTAAAATTCCTAAAATTCATTTTCATACAGCAGTAATTTTATGAAAATAAAGTAGAAACGTGAAAATAAGGAATTAATATGAAAAAATTGTCACAAATTATAATCAAATTTAGATATTTTTCATGTAACACCATAAAAAACCCCAACAAATTTTTCACAATAATTTTTGCAACATTGTTAATAAAGCAAAGAATAATATTGTGATAAAGGATAATCAAATTAACCGCCATACTGATACATACAAAAATGAAAAATGGCCAAAAGTTCCTCCTTTTCCCGACATCTTCCCGTCTACGAGAGTTTCTTTTGCTAGGACCCCCGAGGTTATTGTCAGCGATACACGTCACACTCCAGGAATTTTGCAGAACATGTTTTAGGAAGGGTCCGCGGGGTTAGCATGTTGGCCACGCAGCAGATCGGGAAGACCTGTGTTCGATTCTCCACTCTGGAGTTTACATGTTCTCCCTGTGTGGCTTTTCGGTTTCCGGTTAACTGGCGACTCCAAATTGTCCATAGGTATGAATGTGAGTGTGAATGGTTGTTTGTCTATATGTGCCCTGTGATTGGCCGGCGACCAGTCCAGGGCGGCCAAGCGATACAGAAAATGGTTGGATGGATGTTATACAAAGAACTGAGAGGGGGGTCCCTAAACCCCCGAATGAAAAAATTTTGGCTTTTGACTCTGCTGTTTCTCGCTTTCTAACGTGTGTGTTTTGGTGTGTGAGGCAGCCGCAGAGACACTGACAACTTGAACACAACAACATGGCAGCAAGGTTTTAGCTGATGTACCTGGAAATGTCGACTGCCATAAACTGCCTGTCAGCGCGCACACACACACAGAAATAGATACACAGGCGGCTACACGGGCACGTCATGTCAGCAGTGAGGTCAAGTGGTTCCAGCAATCGCTCTGTCTGCCTGAATCTTTTACTGTGGAAGGGAAGTGTTTGTGTGTGTGTGGTGTGTTTTTGCAACTCTAAGCAGCCTGGCTCGATGGTGAGAATTTTTTTCATTCACGTTGGAGCAAACTCCTCCTAGCACGCCTTCATGGACTAAATGTCTGCACTACTAATAGCTAATAAGAACACAGAGCTTTGTCTTTGTTAGTTTGTTAGCATTTAGCTGGTGTTCCTGTTTAGCTCATACATTCAACGAGATAGCGGTGCGAGTCGACGACCCGCTATTCTGTGTTTGCTAAGTTATAAAACGTACTTAAAGTTAGGGAAGTTGATGTCTTGACTTTCAGTAATAAAGATTAAGTGCATTATTATTATTATTATTATTATTATTATTATTATTATTGAATATTTTTTGAAATATAAATATAATAATATAATATATTGATAATATATTTCTAATAATGTAAATATAATACAATAACATTTTTAAAAGATTTTAAAAAGATTTTTAAAAGATTTTTAAAAGATTTTTAAAAGATTTTTAAAAGATTTTTAAAGATTTTTAAAGAGATTTTTAAAAGATTTTAAAAGAGATTTTTTAAAGATTTTTAAAAAGATTTTTTAAAGATTTTTAAAGATATTTAAAAGCTTTTTAAAAGATTTAAAAAAGATTTTGAAAAGATTTTTAATTTTTTTTAAGATTTTAATTTTTTTAAAAGATTTACTAAAGATTTGTAAAAGATTTTTAAAAGATTTTTAAAAGATTTTTAAAAGATTTTAAAAAGATTTTAAAACGATTTTAAAAAGATTTTAAAAAGATTTTAATTATTTTTAAAGATTTACTAAAGATTTTCTTAAGATTTTCTTAAGATTTTCTTAAGATTTTCTTAAGATTTTCTTAAGATTTTCTTAAGATTTTCTCATGATTTTCTTAAGATTTTCTTAAGATTTTTCTTAAGATTTTCTTAAGATTTTCTTAAGATTTTTCTTGAGATTTTCTTAAGATTTTCTTAAGAATTTCTAAAGATTTTTAACAATATTTATATTTAAAAAATCCAAATCATTTTGAGATAAAAACGCACAAAGTGGCATTCCAATAATTATTTTTTAGTAAAAAGTATGGAAATTATGAGGGGGGGGGGGATTCACGGCCCAAGGTCTTTTTCACCACGACAGCTCTGATTCATTTCTCTTCGGCGAAAGCGCGAGGCGGAGGCGTCCCGCTCCAGTCTGCCGCTCCTTGCTTATCGCGCCTCGGAGCAGGCGATGTAACGTGTCTCGTGACAGAGCAATCAGGCGGCGACAACGCGACGCGTGCTGACTTCTTAGTCTGCGGGTTGTCGGGGTGAAACAAATGAAGCCGGCTGGGCCGCCGGCGTTACATCCGGGGACAGCTTGTCGCACATAATGCTCTCATTTGGAGGCAAATTGACCATGGGCGCTGAATGGGAAATAAGTTAGTCCGGCCTCGCTGCTGCTGACCTCTTTGGGGAAACATGGGGGGCGGAGATGGATGACGCAAGCTTGAAAATGCAAATACTGAAACGTCAACAGTGAAAGTGGCAAAATGAGCAACAAAAATGGGAAAACTAAGCAAAATCTAAACAGGACAAAACTTTGTCTTAAAAATATATATTTCTTAAATAAGATTAAAAATAAAACTAACTTAATTGTTTTTAGGCACATCCAAAAAATGTCATCAAAACATGGAGATATATATTAATAAATATTGTAAAAGGTGAAAAAAAGTTTTTATTTTACTGTATATTTATTTTAAAATTATATAACGGTCACATACAAAATAATAACCAAAATATAAGGCTCACTATATGTTTTTTTTATTTTTATAAAAGGCTAGAAAAAAACATTTAAAATTAAAACGATTAGTTAAAAATACAAGAAAAGTTCCCCAAAATGTACAAAATAAGATATGCCTTTATACGATATGCCTTTATTCGTCCCTCAGTGGGGAAATTTGTCTAAAAATAATATAAAAAATATAGAAAATATAGAAAAATATCATACACAAAATTACAGTCCAAAAATATGGAGGCCACTTTGATGTACTTATATATATATATATAATAGCTATTTTATACACAAATATTTTGTGTCCCCCATATTTTTTATTGTAATTTTTGTATGATATTTTTATTTTTATTTTTTGAATTTTTGGGGGAAATTTTCTTATTACAGAATAATAATTAAAATGACTTTATTGGCTAGTTTGTAGTTTATTTCACTCCTAATTAATTTATTTTTCATTTTTTTGTCATTATGAAAGTAATATTATTGGTGAATTATTACTAATATTATTTTTCTCATTATCATTCACACCAAATTCATGAACCATTTCATATAAATTTTAGAACCTTACTACCAAATAGACTAAAGATTGTAATATGTAATAGTAAAGAACCCACAAATGAAATAATTAATATCAACTGTATTGGTAAAACAATAAATCCAAAATGATCGTACAAATAAACGAGTGTTTGGGAAGACACTGAGTGTCAAGTGTTCATTTCCATTTCAATAAGAAGCCATCCATCTTGCTTTTTTTTCTTGCCCGATCTCAAATCTCAACTTTCAAGGAGCGCATCCCTAAAAACTTTTGCGACCCTTTCTTTTCGCCCCCCCCCCCCCGCTCCCCCCTCCCGTGCCCTGGCAGGCAGACATCAAACACGAGCGCTAATGTAATCTCCTTCTGAGAGCCAGACGTGAAATTGAAATGATTATTTTATCTTTTTCCTGCGAACTCCACTTTGTGTGTGTGATTGTGTGTGGCTGCCTCAGGGGGGTTGAGGGGGGGGGCGTGCCTTACGCTACACCTGTTCCTCCGACATTGCCGGGATTGTCATTGTGAAATAAGAATAAAAGTTAAGGTGGCACGGTGAATGGAAAGGTTTTTACAGCTTTCGGGCACTTGCAAGTTTTTGTTCAACTTCAAGGTGTGGATAATGGATTTTTTTTGGGGGGGGGGGTAAGACACAAAAGCAGACCGAAATATTGTTGCACAGCACAGAGATTCCAATCCGTCGGCCACCTATTAGTTTTGGCCGAATGCCTTAAAAACCATCCTGACCATCTAACAGTCCAACGCAGAGTCGGACGTCCCACCAATGAACTTGTATACCAAGGAACTTGAACTCCTCCAATCGAAGGTGATGGTTCTCTTGACACTCGGCTGCAACGGCAGCGAGAGCTTAAAAAGATTGGTGTAATTCCTTCAGGATTCCTGGAGGAACACAACGGAAGGCCATGCAGAACTCCCAAGCACCCTCAAGGAGCTGGTCCACAGTTCCAGGACCAGGACCAAAACCACACAGCTTCTTCCGAATTCAACATCCAACTATCCGTTGGACCTCTCCCCTCAAATTCCAGAAAAAATCCTACCAGGAAGGCTTAGGACTTCCACCTCGGTCTTGGGTCATTGGGTAATATGAGTGTAGAGGTGACTACAGAGATCTTAGAAGCATGTAGACCGGGACTCTAGGACTCATCACAGTCGGATCTGAGACCGACTAATCGTGATAAACCAGGGATGACTGATAGATGGCAAATTGGCTTAACTCAGTCAAACCCATTTTTCCAAAGCCTCCGATCTCGGTAGCGGACATTTTCGAAGATTTTTTAAGAAGTTGCCGGTTCACTTCCTGGTTGCTGTGTCTAATTCGATGGGAGAGATTCAGACCGAGTTCTTATAAAATACGCTTCTGTTGTTTTTAAACAACCCTCTGGGTTGGGGATAAGGTAGAGTTTCCTACAAAGGGTAGCAGGACTCACGGATCGAGATTGGGTCATGGGGTCGGTCATCCTGGAGAAGGTTAAAGTAGAGCTACAGAGTCCGATCGAGTCGATCCAGTCCGGATGTGAGGTGTTCCAAGCCTGGACGGAATGCCTTAGTGTCCTCCCGGTGGGATGACCGCAGACCGGGAAGTCTGGGCTTTTCTACTGAGACCGTTAACCCGAACCCGATTAGCTAACAAAAATGAATGTTTTTAGTCAAAGGTTCGGTTCAAGATGGCGCCAATGCAGAAAAAAAACAGGACGGCGGTGGCGTTAGCGAACGTACCGCGTCAGACGGAGGTGTCCCCTCCACAGCCGTCTCACCCCTGGCCTCGGTAACGAGGCGGCGAGTGTCTAAACGTCATCCTGCAAACGAGTTATGGCTGCGCTGACACTAAATGGCGGCGAATGGACAGATAGATGGCCCGCCGGGAATGGATGAAGTCAATGGGCGCCGCGGAGAGTGAGCTCCACACGGCGCTAATGGGCGGCGTACAATATACTAAATGGTATTTAGCAGACACTTCTATCCAAAACGACTTCAAGTACCACATTGAGTGCTTTTATTTTTAGAAAAGGGGCCCCGTGCGAGAAATATGGCCTGTTATGGCTGATGCATGGTCGAGTGGGATCACTTAACAAGACGCAGTGTTGTCACGTGACCTTGTCGCTAGGAAGTCACCGACAGAGATCCTCTTGTCGGCGTGCAGCTGTGTTGGCTTTTAATATGAATATATTTTATGACAGCAACCACAATATTATGGGCCGTTCCGCTCATTTGCATATTTCCATTTGAAATAAAATGGAGCGGTCTACGATAAAATATGCTGTCAAATATTTGGTTTTATTAAGCAAGTGTCCTGCTTGTTGATATGATTGCTTATTTAATAAATATGATTTAAACTACCTTGAACATGCACAACCTTAAAATTTGATCAGGGGTTTCCAAAGTGTAGTCCAAGGGCCACTTGTAGCCTGCTGCTGTTTTTATTTTTTTTTATTGATCAACAGCACATTCTAAAAATAATGACTAGAAGAAGGAAGAAAATTTAGTAATAAATAATATTCTGAGGAAAATAATTCAAATGTATCAAAATTATATTATTAATAGAATAAAGTCAAAATATTATTGGAATTATTGAAAAGTTTTATTATTTTTAAAAAGTCAAAATATAAAAATATATATTCTAAAATAATGAATAGAAGAAGGAAAAAAATGTACTAATAAATAATATTCTGAGGAAAATAATTCAAATGTATCAATATTATATTATTAAAAGAATAAAGTCAAAATATTATTGGAATTATTGAAAAGTTTTATTTTATTTTTTATATATTTTTTAAAAAGTCAAAATATAAAAAAATATATTCTAAGGAGACAAAAAGTCACAATTATACAAGAATAAACATGCAGTTTTTTTGCAAATATTAAAGAAAAATATTTTTTAAAACTTGTAATGTTATGAGAAACAAACACAACAAATTAAAGTTTTTCATTTTGGGAACATTTGATGGAGGAAAAAGCTATAATGTATTTTTTAACTAGAGTATTAATTTTACAAAATATTTTATCAATAAATTTACAAAATATGAAGTGAAAAAAGCTGTACTGTAAAATAAAAAGTAGTATTTTTGACAAAAATAACGGAAAAATACGGAAAAATTTTAGTTTCTCTTAATTGCAGTTTTATGGGAATAAAGTGACCGTATTATGAGAATGAAATCATATTACAAATATTACATATTTGCAAAGATCATTTTGAGCAACTTTTAATTTTAATTTTAATTTTAATTTTAATTTTAATTTTAATTTTAATTTTAATTTTAATTTTAATTTTAATTTTAATTTTAATTTTAATTTTAATTTTAATTTTAATTTTAATTTTAATTTTAATTTTAATTCAACTACCTTTGACTAATAGTCACATGGTCCACAAGTTGCATCATTCAAATTCTTTGCAGGCCCTGTGAAGACCCACTCAGGTATGATGTCCAAAGACAGCTGGGATAGGCTCCAGCATAGCCCCCCCCCCCCCAACCTTAGGATAAGCGGCATAGAAAACAAATGAATGGATGGAGAGCTGAAAAAAAAGACAGAAATGTCCGTGTATTTTGAGAGAGTCGCCCCTGACGCCCTCTGGGGCCCCCTGAGATGCCGCCCCAGTGTTGGATCTCAGGTGTCGGACACGAGGGTCCCTTCCCGCCTTCCCAGCTTGTACATCCAACATTGTGTTTATTGAGACACGCTGCCAAAGAGCACAGCGTCAGCCTGACCTCATTTATTTTCCATTGGCTTAAAATTCAAAGCGAGTCCACGGGGGGGCGGGACTAAACACACCCAAGGGGATTTAGTAGGGGACAATAATCAATGGTAAAATACCATCAGTGTTTTTTTGTTTTTTTTTTTGCAGTGACGCCAATGGTATTCAGATGTGGCCTTCATTCATTTTCTACTGCTTATCCCATATTATTTTCATTCATTCATTCATTTTCTACCGCTTATCATATAGACAAACAACCATTCACACTCACGTTCATACATATGAACAATTTGGAGTGGCTAATTTAATGATAAATTATAAAAACTATTTTTTATATTATGATAATCATGATTAATACAAAATCCAAATCAAAATTTTTTAAATACAAATACAAAATAAATGTTCATAGCATTATGATATATACAATGATAATAATCATAATTATGAAAAATGAAATTATGAAAATGTAAAAAATAACATAATAACATAATAACATAATAACATAATAACATAATAACATAATAACATAATAACATAATAACATAATAACATAATAACATAATGCATTGTTTTTGTTAATTTTTTTAAATAAATGCGTTTTTGTTTTTTTTAATAAATGCGTTTTTTCCATGAATGTGATTTTTTTGTTTATATTTTTCAATAAATGCGTTTTTTCCATAAATGCGTTTTTTTGTTTTTTTTAATAAATGCGTTTTTTCCATGAATGTAACATAATAACATAATAACATAATAACATAATAACATAATAACATAATAACATAATAACATAATAACATAATAACATAATAACATAATAACATAATGCATTGTTTTTGTTAATTTTTTTAAATAAATGCGTTTTTGTTTTTTTAAATGAATGCGTTTTTTTGTTTATATTTTTTAATAAATGCGTTTTTTCCATAAATGCGTTTTTTTGTTTTTTTTAATAAATGCGTTTTTTCCATGAATGTGACATAATAACATAATAACATAATAACATAATAACATAATAACATAATAACATAATAACATAATAACATAATAACATAATAACATAATAACATAATAACATAATAACATAATGCATTGTTTTTGTTAATTTTTTTAAATAAATGCGTTTTGTTTTTTTTAATAAATGCGTTTTTTCCATGAATGTGATTTTTTTTAATAAATGCGTTTTTTCCATGAATATAACATAATAACATAATAACATAATAACATAATAACATAATAACATAATAACATAATAACATAATAACATAATAACATAATAACATAATAACATAATAACATAATAACATAATAACATAATAACATAATGCATTGTTTTTGTTAATTTTTTTAAATAAATGCGTTTTTGTTTTTTTAAATAAATGCGTTTTTTTGTTTATTTTTTTTAATAAATGCGTTTTTTCCATAAATGCATTTTTTTGTTTATTTTTTTAAATGCTTTTTTGTTGTTTTTTGTTGTTTTTTGGCAACCAGACGCATTTTTGAACAAATATTTCCCGGGAAAGTGATTAGCACATCGTCTTGATCCGTCCTACCTGTCAGCTAAGCTCCATAGCTGCAGTTCCACTCCGGTCCTGTGGGTAGCAGTAATGCTAGTAGTTGCTAGTAGTTGCTTCTAAAAAGAAGACGTTCTGTGGATGCATCACTGAAATGATACATAAAAAGTCCAGTTGAAGTATTTACTCCAGAGTAAGCAGTTTTTAGGGTGACTTTTGATTGATTGGGAGGAAACCGGAGTCGTTTTGTAAGCATTTTTACAAAAATATATGCCGCCTGGTACCATTTAGTGGTCTCTGGCCTTGGTTGCAAGCGGCAACGAGAACTTAATAGAAGTCATTTGTGTTTAAAACATAATTACCAGGCACCAGAGAATACGGCGGCCTAATGTCGGCTGTGGAAATAACAAAGTTGACCGTTAATTGCTGTAATCTTTGATAAGGCACTTAAGCGAGAGCTTCCTCTGAGGATTTTCACGGCGACGGCTTATCACGCTTTAAGTGTTTCGGACAGCAAAGGCTTCTTATAACGTTACTTTAAAAAAAAATGTCTTGCCACTTTAATGCTTAAAGCGCTTCATCCCATACAGACTTGGTTTAAGTTGATTTGGATATTAGACGGGTCTTTAAAAAATATCCTCGGCAATCCCCGGCTCCGGGAACAGAAACGGTAAAAAAGTTCTGTCGTAAAGTTGGCTAACATTTGATCTGTCCTTATATTTTGGTTTTAGTTTATTAAAAATTTTTTTACGATCATCCGGAAATAAAATGGCGCTGTCTACAATAAAATATACTGTCAAATATTTGTTTTTAATAAGCAAGTGTCCTAAATGTTGATATGATTGCTTATTTAATAAATATGATTTAAACTACCTTGAACATGCACAACCCTAAAATTAGATCAGGGGTGTCCAAAGTGTCGTCCAAGGGCCACTTTTGGCCTGCTGCTGTTTTTATTTTTTTTATTGATCAACAGCCTGTTCTAAAAAATAATTTTTTTATAATAATAATATTCTGAGGAAAACAATTAAAATGTATACAAATTATATTATTAAAAGTTTAAGTCAAAATATTATTGGAATTACTGAATTTTTAAAAATAATTTTACGATTTTATTTTTAATTAACACAAAGTCAAAATATAAAAAAATGTATTCTAAGGAGACAAAAAGCTGCTGTTTTTATTTTTTTTTGTTGATCAACAGCCTGTTCTAAAAAATAATTAATGGATGAAGAATTTTTTTTATAATAATAATATTCTGAGGAAAATAATTAAAATGTATACAAATTATATTATTAAAAGATTAAGTCAAAATATTATTGGAATTATTGAATTTTTTAAAATAATTTTACGATTTTATTTTTAATTAACACAAAGTCAAAATATAAAAAAATATATTCTAAGGAGACAAAAAGCTGCTGTTTTTATTTTTTATTGATTAACAGCCCATTCTAAAAAATAATTAATGGATGAAGATTTTTTTTAATAATAATAATATTCTGAGGAAAATAATAAAAAAATATATATATTATTAAAAGATTAAGTCAAAATATTATTGGAATTATTGAATTTTTAAAAATAATTTTACGATTTTATTTTTAATTAACACAAAGTCAAAATATAAAAAAATGTATTCTAAGGAGACAAAAAGCTGCTGTTTTTATTTTTTTATTGATCAACAGCCCATTCTAAAAAATAATTAATGGATGAAGATTTTTTTTAATAATAATAATATTCTGAGGAAAATAATTAAAAAATATATATATATTATTAAAAGATTAAGTCAAAATATTATTGGAATTATTGCATTTTTTAAATACTTTTATGATTTTATTTTTAATTAACACAAAGTCAAAATATTAAAAATATATATTCTAAGAAGACAAAAATCTGCTGTTTTAATTTTTTTATTGATCAACATCCCATTCTAAAAATAATGAATGGATGAAGAATTTTTTTTTAATAATAATAATATTCTGAGAAAAATAATTAAAATTTATAAAAATTATATTATTAAAAGATTAAATCAAAATATTATTGGAATTATTGAATTTTTAAATAATTTTATGATTTTATTTTTAATTAACACAAAGTCAAAATATTAAAAATATATATTCTAAGAAGACAAAAAGCTGCTGTTTTAATTTTTTTTATTGATCAACATCCCATTCTAAAAATAATGAATGGATGAAGAATTTTTTTTAATAATAATAATATTCTGAGGAAAATAATTAAAATTTATAAAAATTATATTATTAAAAGATTAAATCAAAATATTATTGGAATTATTGAATTTTTTTATAATTTTATTTTTAATTAACACAAAGTCAAAATATTAAAAATATATATTCTAAGAAGACAAAAAGCTGCTGTTTTAATTTTTTTTATTGATCAACATCCCATTCTAAAAATAATGAATGGATGAAGAAAAAAAATAATAATATTCTGAGGAAAATAATTCCAATGTATCAAATTCATATTATTAAAAGAATAAAGTCAAAATATTATCAAAAAATTTGAAAAGTTTTATTATTTTATGAATTTATTTTTAATTAACACAAAGTCAAAATCTAAAAGAAAATATATTCTAAGGAGACAAAAAGTTGCTATTATATAAATTTATTATATACATTTATGCTATTTATAAATTTTAGTTTTAAACGATTGAATGTGTCCATGTCATGATAGTCGGATAATGGAATATACTCTGGTCGGAGTTCTCAAAATGTTCCAATCACCCCCCCCCCCCCCCCCCCCCTCCCAACAATTATCAATCAATCATGCCTACCTGGCGGTTTTCCCTCATCATCATATTGTCCGTTGACATTGTTGAGTGGAATCAGCGGCGTCCGTCTTTTTAAAATCGAATATCTATCCCGTTGAATCTCTCAATTAAAAACTTTTTGATAGCGTAGCTCGTCTCGTACTTCCAATTACGCATCATTGTTTCAATTTTGCTCACTGTTCCATAAGATATATGTCGCCTTTGTCTCCTCGTCCCTGGTGGTGGTGGTGGTTGGGCGGGGGGGGGGGGGGGTTCAGACAAAGTGATGAATGAGAGTGATTAATGCGTCCGACGATAACGGCCCAAGACGCCAAAAAAGACTCTTTTGTTCCCGTTAATTATTCAGGCGGGGTTGGGAGCTTCGTTGTGGCCTCTGAAGAGCGATAATGTCATCAATTCTTTATCGGAGCGGGAACGTTGTAGAGAGGCGAAAAAAACCTACAAAAGGCAAGGTGAGCGTACGGATGAATCTCGGAAGAGTTTTCGTTGACTTTGGGACGGTGCGGGAATGCTGGCGTCGGATTATGAAGACACTTTGCTAATCATTTTTGCCCGTTCGGGACACCCCGTGCTATACTATATACTTTATTCATCTCTCAGCGGCTGCACTCAGGCCAGCGGTGTCCAAAGTGTGGTTCGTCTCACATTCTACAAATTTAAAAAGAAAATCTTGGGTGCAGGTTTTGGAAGAAGAGAAAGCTTTCTATGCTGGTTATTGTGTCTAGCTGCTCTAACAATAGGCTCCGATAAATAGTCCCCAACTCCGATAAAGTTAGCAGCACAAACGGAAAGTACTACTATCCCCCCGGAAATGTGACCAACCACAGGAAAGCACAAAAGCCAAAGAAATACAGATGAATAGGTGCAGGTTCTGGAAAAATAGAAAGCTTTCTGTGCTGGTTATTGTGTCTAGCTGCTCTATCGGAGTCTACAACTCAATACAAAGGGCCGTAAATCTTCAACTTGGGCCAATGTGGAGATGGACTATCTGCCAAACTTTTGCTGAAGTCCGATGCTTTTCCGACATGACTTGGTCTTCCAGTCTGTATTCCGGATCGGATTCGGGATTCCAACACATATGGGTGTATATTAAAAACGGACATTTAAAAAAGATAAAGATAAAGTCATTTTAAGTCAACGTTTTCCTGTCATGGTTGGGTTTTGGAAGCGGTATCTCCTTGGTGATCACGTGACGTTCCATCAACGTTCGAGTGAAGGATGGACTGTAGGCAGGCCGAGGTGTTAAATAGAAGTCACATCGATTCTGGCATGGCCGCACAATGTCTTTTTGTTTTGAGGCAGCGTGTCACCGTGCATTGACGTTCTTCACATCCACTCTTGGCTCAGACGGATTCCACGCATAACGACTTGGCAGGGCTTCCGAGAAGGACTCCAAAAGTGGGAAGAGGCCGCCCACTTGGAGGAGAGGAAGTTTACTTGGCTGTCTTTCCGAACTTGAGCCTGTTTTTGTATTTTTATGATGGTGCCTGGGCTGCATGGTGGTCGAGTGGTTAGCGCGCAGACCTCACAGCTAGGAGACCTGGGTTCAATTCCACTCTCGGCCATCTCTGTGTGGAGTTTGCATGTTCTCTGGGTTTTGCCCAGCAGTGAAAACATAGGTAACTTTCAGGAAAATATCAGTTCCCAACTAAAAACAAACAAAAAAATTTGTAGATTTGTACCAATATAAACAACACAAAAGGGCTAATTTATTCACAAAAATAATACCTTGGGCTGCACACTGGTCAAGTGGTTTGTGCGCAGACCTCACAGCTAGGCAACCCGGGTTCAATTCCACCCTGTGATTGGCTGGCCACCAGTCCAGGGTGTACCCCGCCTCTCGCCCGAAGACAGTAACCAGCAGTAAAAACATAAGTAACTTTCAGGAAAATATCAGTTCCCAACTAAAAACATTTTTTTTTAAAACTGTACCAATATACATAAAACAAGAGGGCTCATTTATTCACAAAAATAATACCTTGGGCTGCACAGTGGTCGAGTGGTTAGTGCGCAGACCTCACAGCTAGGCGACCTGGGTTCAATTCCAGTTTGCATGTTCTCTGGGTTTTCTCCGGGTACTCCGGTTTCCTCCCACATTCCAAAAACATGCTAGGTTAATTAGCAACTATTAATAAAAACAATAACAATAACAACAATAATAATAATGATAATAATAACAGCAATAACAACAACAACAACAATAATAATAATAATAATAATAATAATAATAATAATAATAATAACCATGTTGATACCAGGTCCAACCATGAATAATAAAAATAATAATAATAAAAATAATAATAATAATAATAATAATAATAATAATAACCATGTTGATACCAGGTCCAACCATGAATAATAATAATAATAATAATAATAATAATAATAATAATAATAATAATAATAATAATAATAATAATAATAATAATAATAATAATAATAATAATAATAATAATATACTCCGGTTTCCTCCCACTTTCCAAAAACATGCTAGGTTAATTAGCGAATAATAATAATAATAATAATGAAGAGGCGGTTTTGAGGGGATGCTAACCCCTTTAGCGGCCAAAACAGCAGCACTCATCCACCCAATTAAGCACCCTGTTAAATTAAACTGCCAGATGATTGCGATGATCGCCACTTTTTTCCATTGATTAGCACTCGTGTAGCCTTTGTGCTATAATTACATTTGGTTTTTTGCTACACGTCCAGCGTGCTTGCATTCTTTACGTTTCTCTGCGATATCTATTTTTATTATTTCTATTTAAGTTTAAAAGGAGAAACAAATGAGTACATTTAAAGTCACGGAGGAAATCACGTCACATAAACATTTCCTAGCAGGATTGTATTTAAATGACTTTTTTTTTCCTTCATTGCTTCTGCTTGATTTTCCTCGCAGGCCCCGCTGGCTCATTACACATCCCTTCCGGAAATTTCCTCAGGTAAAATATGCGGCACGACACACTTGGAAAAAAAAAAAAAAAACAACAGAAAAAAGTTGTGTGAAGTTTACAGTGGAGTCGGGGCTAATGGATGACACGGGGCATTGATTGGCGCATCAATATGCTGATGGCTGACATGAACCTCTCTTGCCCCG